>NW_024356505.1:14950164-15163638 GCF_014805655.1 Passer montanus | reverse complement strand
GGCGGCGGAGCAGCGATGGCGTGCGGGGGCTTCGCCTGCTCCAAGAACTGCCTGTGCGCCCTCAACCTGCTCTACACGGTGCGTGCCCGCCGCGCTCGGCCCGCCCGCCCACCGCCGCGGGCTCTGCCTCGTCCCGCTGCTCCCGCCGCCAGCTCGGCTGGGCTGGGCTGGGCTGGGCTAGGGAGGGGAGGTGGCGCGGCGGGGCTCGCTGCGCTTCTCCCGGCGGGATGTGGCCGCGGGGCTCGGGGGGCTCCGCGCTGCGGCCGTTGGCTGTCGCGGCTTCCGTCTCGGGAGGATGGGGTGGGAGGGGTGAGGAGGTGACAGCGGTTAGGCCGGGCTTTGTCACCGCGCGGACGTGGCTGCTCGGGATCAAAATCCAGGGAGGCCCGGGAGCGCTGCCCGCCCGGGGCGGCGGCTGGCTCGGCTCCTGCAAGGAGCGGCCCCGGGCCCGGCCCGCCGGTGCCCTTTTCCTCCGTCTGGGAAGGGCGCTGCACCAATTCAGGCGTGAAGCAGGGAAGGGTTGGTTTTGTTATTCCTCAGCCAAGCATCAGCGCCCAAATGAGCGCAGCTCGGTCGGTGACGAGGCCCCCGGCACCCCCGGTGTTCCTGGGATAAAGCAGGCAGTCACCAAGCCGGGCTGCCTGGGATGCTGGGAAGATACGTGAGGAGGGGGAAAAAAAGTAGGATGTTAAACTGAAATGAATGACTTTGCTGGGGAGTTCCAGGCAGGTGCCTGATTCTCTTCCAGCATGTTGGAGGGCTTGTTTTTAACAGAGGAGAAAAAGCCTCCAACTGTGGTGTAGCTACAGGAATTTTTTTCCTCGTTATCTGTTTTTAAAGGGCTCAGAAATAACAAGAAACGGGAGTAAGTGTAATGGCTTCCTCTCGTGGCGCATCTGGAGAGGTAGAATGTCCTCTAATGTTTCAAGTTTAACAGCTGTGCTTGGGAGTGACTTTCAGCAGACTGAAATTGGGGTCAGCCAGTGCTTTTGGGCTGTTGTATCTGTGCTTTTCCAAAAGCACTGCCTGATCTTGGCTGAAAGGAAGATGTGAGAACAAGTGCGTCTAGCACTGTTCATCAGAACAAACATAGCTGATGGACCTGATGGAGCAGAAAGGGGTGTGGAAGCACCTGTGCTGAAGCCAGAATTGGTTGATGTTCTTGGGCGTACAAGGTGACCCAAACCCCCCCTTCCTCAGCAAAGAGCAGAAGAGAAACCTTATGTAGACAGGCTGCACTATTACTTGGCCTCCATCCTTGGAGGAGCTTGAGGAGTGAAATATGTCCCTGAAAAAGTCTGGAGCATGCTCAGGCAGCCCAGCCTACCCGCTGTGAAAGCTGGCTTGGATCCCTGTGATGCCTCGTGTTGTTGGGCTACCCCCAGCCAGAACAGAGGGGAGCAGATAGGTGTTTGGGATCTGTAGTTCAAGGTAAGTTTAATGGATGTAGAGTGATGTAGCTGAGTTAGAGTCATAAGATAGCTGAGGTTGAGAGTCCCCAGAAGATCTTTGTGGTCAACTTTTCATGAGATTTTCCCGTGCCAGAAAGTGGGTTATGGGTGCATTATCCCATCCCAATTTTGCTTTTCAATGAATGCATGACTTCTTTTGTTATTACTGCTATTATTCCTTGAGTGACAGAAGAGAGAAATCTGGATCATTCTCAGATGGATGTAATGTCATATTACATCCATCCATCCAATAATACTGTAATGTCATGTGGACAGCAGGTGGTTTTTTTTTCTAATGACTCCATCATTAATTCTGCAGTCATATAGCCATATATTAACCAGGTGTCATGAGTCTGGTAGGTCTTTTGGGCATATCTGGCCATAGCAAGGGTGGGTTGAACTTTTGGACTTCTGTAGTTCTGTCTGTGGTACCTGTACAGTGTATTTACAACCTTAATCTCTGCTCTGATGTCTGCTTGAGTAGACTTTACTTTGTGGGTGTCACTCTGTCTTCTGTCACTTGACCTATACAAAACATCTGTTTCTGCTGAAGGGAAGGAATAACGTCTGTAAATGATAGTTACAAGAATGTCCAATTGTTATTGTTAGTATTGTTCATTAATTATAGACAAGTTACAAGACTTAATGCTTTTACATACATAATTGGACAAATAACACTTAAAGTGCTTAGTTGGCCTGGTAGAGTTGATCTAGTAAAATGTGTGGGCTTCTCTGTTCCTTGGTTATTCAGAAACCTGAAATAAAGGGTTGAAGCAGCACAGTGAATGATGGACTTATTTCCTCCCAGCTGGAAAAAAAATACAGAAAACAGGAAATCAGAGCAATGCTTAATGATTGTCTCTTTAAAATCATGTTGATTCACTAATAAATGGTGAGAAGGGAGTAGTGGTGTTAAGAAGGGACAGGTGACACTTCTTGGATGTTTTTGTAGCCAGCACGGATGTGTCTATATGACATGAATTAACCTTGAAAACTGTATATTGGAGGTTTCAGTTTACATTCTGCCTTTCATTAAAACACTCTGAGATAAAATATTGGAGCTTAATTTATTTTTAAATTTTTGTAGTACTACCTTTTTTGATTTTTTGTAGTAGTACACCAAGAAAAATATATGTCCTGTCAGTAATAAATCAGTTACTGGTTTAAGGCAAGAAACGAGAAACCCGCTAACCGAACTGCTCACTTAATCTTCTTTTCAGATGTTACTTTGCTGATGACTTTTGGTTCTTCTCATGACTACGTTAGTGTCCTTAGGCCTTGATTCTGTTTTTCAGTCTATTTTATGTGAGTAATTCTGGCATCTATACTGAGGCTTGCTGACTTCAGTATGATTCCTTATGGGTAGAGAAAGAGTAGAAAAAAATAATTGAGAGTGAGTACATGATGATGTAATTATTGACTCTGAGTACATGATGATGTATATTGTCAGAATAAAGCCTTATATGGAAGAACTGAATACAAGAACCTTTAAAATACTAATTTTGGGTATCTGACCTATTGAGTTTTTATTTAGTCAGTCATATTTACATTTCCCATCAAATGGCAAATCTATACAAACTGTTTAAAGTGCCTGTCCACAGAATTAATCCAAATTCAGGGATGTGTTTGTAGCTTAAAACTTATGCTTCCAAGGAAGTCTTCAATGTTTGTGTTGAAGTGCAAACAGTCAATATCTTTGTTCATATCTGATTTTCAGAGAGGAAAGGGAAGTTCCTAACTAGTGGTGAAAGGTTGAAGTGGTAGGTGAGCCGTGAGATTAAATATTCAAATAAAAAAGTACTTGCAGTTCATTTAGGTGGTGTGTGCTGGTGTTGTCACCCAAGCAGCTACTTAATTATTGCTGCAGCAGGAAGCGTGAAATGTTTGTTGGCAGTATGTAAACATTTCACATTTTGATGAGCAGCCTTTATGTTTTCTTACACCTAGAGCAGCCATTTGATTTCAATTAAAACATACAGTACCTTTTCCATTAGAATTGTGTCTTTTTTAGTAGCACAAAGCATATTCGATAAAAGCATCCACATTTACTTGTAACACTAGAAAGTACCGTACCAAAATAATTCACTTTTTATATTATGTCATTCTCTGAGCCTCATTTTTTGATTGCCTGTTAAGTGGTTTTTGCATCCATTTTCAAAGCACCGTGTTTGAAAGAGTTTTTGGACTTGTGCTTTGTTTTTCCTATCACTGTCTCTTGTTCTCTGGGTGCTTTAATTATTGAAGTTGCGTTTAGGCTTTCTGCCCTCTTTATCAAACTTGGTTTCTCTGTATTATGGAAACAAGCCAAGATAAGTATAGAAGTTCTCAGATTTGGACAGTGTGTGCTTGGTATCATAGAATGATTTGGGTTGGAAGGGGACCTTCAAACTCATGATAGTCCAACCCGTTTGCCATGGACAGAGACACCTACCACTAGACCAGGTTGCTCAAAGCCTCATCCAACCTGGCCTTGAAGATTTTAAGAGTGCTTTTAATTACTAAGGTATTTTATAATAATGTTTGTCTTACTTTCAGAGTTCCTGATGCAGAGGAATCAGGATCAACTTCCATGCAAGTCTGTCTGCTTAATCTTTTTGCTGCATAGGGGAAACTTAGTGTTAGAGGCAGAGTGAAGATCTGGGTTTCCATTGAGAAAGGGAATGTGTCTTTGTGTTCTCTGATATTTCCTGACTGGCGTAGTGGCTACACAGAGCCAGATACAAGCAGACAGGAGTTAGAGAAGCACAGTTCTTGCCTCAAGTGACAAATTCTTTCACAGTCTCTGAGTGCAGGTCCATTTTGGCCTGTCCTATGTTTGTTTTCAGCTGTAAGATAAATAAGATAAAAAATCCATTGCTTGCCCTGTCTGACAGGCTCTGGTCAGCATTTAGGTTAGCAACATCAAGAGTTTGCCCCACCACCAGCCTGTTCTGTGCTGATCCTCCCTCATTGTCACGCCTGGATGCTCAGCAAATGGGACAGTTTGCCTTGGAGCCATTTCTGTTGTTCTAAAGAACATTTTGAAGATGGCAGTATAAGCTGGGCTGTCTAGTCTTGACATGTAAATAAGACTGATACAGAAGCTCCCAGGTCAAGGAAGCTAATGTTGGTTTTGTCAGTCTTATGGACTTTTTGTTTTCACTGGCATTTTGGGAAGGATTCTATGCTCACGCTTGAGAACGCACAAGAATACAGCAGAAGTGCAGATAGATATTTAAAGATATGTTTCCAGGGCTTGGAAAGGCCCTCAGCTATACTGATATATGTGTATCAGTATATAGCTAATGTGAGTGTGGTTTGTGGTGGTGGGTCAGAATGGAGACATGGGCTGGGTCCACAGAGCAGCCAGGAGAGGATTTTGGTTTTTCATTGTCTTGTGCCGGGTGTGCAGTGGCATGTGGAGCTGAGAAGGCAGCCTGTTCTTAGGGAAAGAGGAGAATGACAGGGCACCGAGGAGGAGGATATGGAACACGGTGTGTTTTGATACTGCTGGTCTTTTCTGCCATTCTGGTGGTGCGGGTGGGCACTTTAAAACCAGCACAATTATTGAGAACCCCTTTGAATGTCCTGCAGAAGCCTTGTAGCTTACATCATTAGTTGTGGGGTTTTGTACTTCTCTTTTTGTGTTAAAGGAGATATGATGTGTGGAAGAAGGGTCTGTGGGCTCACCAGACTTTGTGAAAACATTTTGTAACCTCTTAAAAAACAATGAACAAAAACACAAGTAAAAGTAAACATTTTAGAATATAATTGTTTCTGCTGCACAGCAGAAAGCTTCCATTTCCAAAGACCAGAGAGTATGAAGCAGGGGTTAAATGTAACTGACATTTCAGTGTGTAAATAGTTTGTTACATGACCAATAAAGTGAATAACTCTTTACGAGGCCTGAAACTAAAAAAACAGGCTTTTGTGATAGGAGCCAGGAATGCTGCCTTTCACATAAACTGCTTGTTCCACATTACCTGTCTGAAGGCTGTTCAGTAATCGGACTACTGATCGCTCTTCATTTAAGTAAGTCTTATAAAGGTGGAAGATTTTGCTTTCTGTTAGAAGTCCTGTGGAGGTACCCAGAGCTTTCCTTTGCTCTCAGTAAAGCTGAAGTAGTACTGTAAGGAAATAAAGTTGCTTACAGGTTGAGTAGCTTACAGCTGTGATAGAAACCAATTTAGCTTCATTTTAACTTGCTAAAGGTTGTGGTTACAGCACTATGTACTGCCTGTTGTTTTAATATGGTGTTTTTAAATTAAGTGCCAGGAATCAGAATTGTCTTCTAGATTCTCTGTGGCTGTGCAGAAATGGTTGCCCAAGTGGAAGGGGAGAGTGGTGGAAACCTCTAGCTTAAGTATATAAGCCATTTGACATTTAAATTTTAAAGCACCCTTAAAGTATATGCGGGGAGAGAGATTAGGGAGGATGTATTTCATCATTTGTGTAATCTCTCTGGTTTTAGTTCCTGTTCCATATTCACTTTGACAGCTATTCTGTAAATATTTCCCTTGCTGATACGAGAATAAATGCTATATAATCTTTTTACCTAGGAATAATGAGTCAGTGGTTTGTAAAATTTAAATTCTGACATGTAGTTTTTACCAACTCCTGTTAGTACTGAGGTGGTAAGGAAGCAGGGGGAATAGCAGCTTCTGCGTATGACTTCCTTCCTAGCCAGCAGTCCAAGCTAGTTGAAATACCAAAAAGTTGCCAGTTAGTCAAGACAGCAGATTTGCTGGTGGCTTGCTGTTATAGGAAGGAGGAAGTGGTTTTAGCATTTGAATTGTTCTCATGGCATTGTACAGAGAAATAGTTTGTCAGTATCTCTGTTTCTTTTTTGTAATGCAGACTATAAACTTGCACATAAGTACAGAAGGGGCACTTGTGGAAAGAAATATGTTTTTTCCAGTACAGGAAGGAGGGAAATGAGCAGCTATGTGCACAGGAGAACTTGGAATTAAAGAAGAGAGCAAATTTGGAGATTTGTTAGGGAAACTTATATTTGGAATGGATCTGAAGTTCAAATGTGTGTATGTATGTGTACTGAAAAAAGGAAGTTGCCTAAGCTGGAGTCTGATCTCTTCCACCGATCTTGAACTTAAATCTTCCCTAAAATTTTCCTTATACAGATACTGACATTGGAGTCATGTTTTGTCTACTAACAGTATGCTTGAATTTTTTTTTCGATTTGTTTTACTCCAAAGTAGAAATACTCTTATCTCATAGGGGAAACTACTGATCTTCACCTAGAATTTGTGCTATCTAAAGGTTTGTTCTGGTAAAACATTTACTTAATTTCAAAATTGCTAGTTTATATATTGAATTATGCTAAGCCTATATTTGTGTGTGTGCCTTTAAGTAAGATAGCTAGGGTTTGAATTGGTGGAGAAGATAGTCCTTTGTCATTGCTAAATCCACGTTACCTACCTGTTAAAACTTCAATTTTTGGTGTGGAGAAAGTGGCGTGGTCAGAGTGCTGACTGTGGTGTATGGCAGTGTTGGTTGGAAGGCATTTTTGGGGCTCATCAGTCCAGGCCCCTGATCAGGATTATGAGTAACAGTACCTTGCTGTCTGTGGCTTAGCCTGCAGAGCATTGGACACCCCTGAGAACAAAAATCATCACCAAACCGCCTTGCAGGTGTGTTTTTTAATGTCCAGTCTGAAGCTCCTGAGCTGTGACTTATGATGCCAGAAGAGTTTGCTTCCATGTTTGTATGATGTGCCTTCAGCTTTAGTTGGTATGTGATTACCCTAGGCAGCCTAAACAAACCCAGCTCCATCACTTCTTCTCAGATCTCTCATTATGAAGGCTCCATGCCATTTTACTGACTCCTGCCAGGTTCTCAAATTCCTTTTTTGCCTGGGGGACTTTAAATAGAACATGGTATTTGAGCTTCAGTCACACCAGCATTGTGTTTCCTTTGATTGCATTCCTCTTGGTTTCCCTGTTTGCAGTGAGAGCTGACTCCTGGCTTGTATTCAGCCTGGCAAACAATTTGATCTCCATATCTCTCTCATTAAGGCTGTTGTTCAACTGGTCTGATCCCAGGCTCCACTGAAGCACCCAGGAGCACAATTTTTCACTTTGCAAGGTTCCTAAGGTTGGCTTATTCCTCAAGTTTATCAAGGTATATCTGAGTTAAATCTCTTTTTGGAGAGTCAACCACTCCTCCTTGTTTAGTATTGTCCACATGTTTTCTGAGAATTCATTTTGTGTTGTATCCAGGTTGGTGATGAAGATACTGTGTGATGTTTGCTCCAGCCTTTGTGGTGGTGCTTACCTGCTGCCAGCAAGATGCTGAGCCATCAATTGCTGCTCTTCAAGTTCAGCAGTCTGGCCTGTGGCTGTTCAGTCTAACAGGCCATTTCTCCAGCCTTTCTGTGGGAAATAGGATTAATCCTAATCACTAAAAACTGGACTGTGATTTCAGATGTTTCTGGTAAATACATCAAGTAAATATTTTAAGTGCTTTTACTTTTTTTACTAACCAAAGCTAGCCTCGTGTAAGTAAATTTGTATAGCTAAAATGAAGTTTCACAAATAATTCAGTCTTAAATCCTTTCATCTCAAAACACTGGAATAAGCACTGTTGAGTGGTCATTTCTAGTGGCTAAACAGTACATAACAGTGTGAGCCTTGCATTGTTTTACAGACTTGAAAAAAACTCTTCTCAAAACAGCTTAAGTTATTTTTCCTTTTTGTAGTCAGGTGCTTTTACTTCAGTTTTTTGTATTATGGTATTAAAAACTATATAGAGGACGTTATTCCTCTCATTCAGATAGTCTGTGCCAAACCTGAATATGAAGGAATAATCATAATTTTATCTTTCGGTAAACATGTGGAGGAGACAGAAACTTAATATTAAATCAGTTTCTGGAGTGATTAGTAAATCTGTAGTCTCCATTTCAGTTTTGAAACTGTCAATTTTCCACAATTTAAAGTGGCAAGAGAGGAGTGGCCAGTAATAATTTTGGTCCACATCATGGATCTGCCTGACTGGATACAGCATTTTCATACAGTTTGTCAGCCAGAGCCCAGTAGCATGGATCTGTGAACACACAGAATTTCCAGATGTTTTAAGGAATTGGACAGTTCCTAACTTTGTCAATGAAAGAAAATAGAGCCTTGGTTTTATGGAGGTAACACTTGAAAATGAGATTGATAGCTCTAAAAATTGAATGGGTCAATAATGGGTTTAAAATCCAGAGAGGCTTTTTTTTCCCCACTTGATTGAAAACCAGACCTTTTTGAGATTGAAAATGTGGCTGTTTCTACCAGAAAAGCTTTTTATGCCAGGGTGTCAGGACAGTTCTGGTGTCATGCAGATAATTTTCTGCATGTATCATCAGATTAATGTAAGATGAGATCAGTAATGGCATCAAGAAGCAACTGGTACCCTGCATCTCACAGACTGTGTTTATTCAGGAGGTTGTAGAGGCACAGATTTTGTCTCTTGTTTTGATTTTAAGAACAAACTAATTTCATTTAATGCTTTTGGACCTCTTAAGAAATGAGCAAAGAGCTGAACAAACACATATCTTTGTGTCCTGGAGGCAGATTGGTGAAAGATTTGCCCTCAGACAGAAAAGTATTGGTGGAAACTATTAGGAACAAAGTTTCATCTGCTCTTCTTTGTGAAATAAATTGAGCTTTGAAGAGCTGAACATATCTTTGTGTCCTGGAGGTAGATTGGTGAAAGATTTGCCCTCAGACAGAAAAGTATTGGTGGAAACTATTAGGAACAAAGTTTCATCTGCTCTTCTTTGTGAAATAAATTGAGCTTTGTCATTGCTTCTGAGATTTTTTTAAAAACCTATGTAGTGGAAGTGTGAGTTCAATGTTTAGAAGCTGATGCAGAGCATGGGATGTCAGACAGCACTTCTTGATTGGAAATTGGGCTATGGGGTTTCTTTAGTTACTTGCTTCTGGTACTTACATGGAAAAATAAATCTTTTCAGTGAAATGAGATGGTAAAATAAAGTGAGTGGGCATAGATCAGAAAAGGTAGGTCTTGCAATAAACTGTCTGATTAGCCAGGCTAATTTTTAATGTACTGGTATTGGGAAGTTTATAGCCTTGTGCAGCATGGATTCAGAAAATTTGTGTAAGAGCCAAGGTGTTTAACTTTATTTTTTTTTTCTTCAGTCCTCTCTGTAATTTTGATTCATGACACCTTGTCCTGTTGTTTTGGTTTTAAATAAATGGTAATTTAGGCTTTTTGTTTAAGAGAAACAAAGACAACTGTGAAATCATCCTAAACTCTGCTCGTACTGAACAATTCCTTTGAATTTTATATTGTTTTTTGTATCTTTGCGTTAAGAGAGAAGTGTAGGTATGACAAATATCCTGCTTTTGTTCTTGCAGGCTCTTGAATTTCTTGTGTGGATTACTGGCATTTGGTAAAAAGTTTTTTGAGATGTATTCCTGTGTGAACACAACAAAAAAATCCACCTGCTGTGTTTAGATCTTGATGAGCATCCCTAGTTGTTTTACTAGCTTTCTTGATGTTACCTGAGATTTCCATGTTTCAAAAGCTGCATTACATAGGTAGTCGTCTAAAATGTACTTAAATGGAAAAAATATACAGATGTATTTGGCATTAATGCCAACAAGAATTCCCAGAGGTAGGGTAAGTATACTAAATTGATAAGGTGGAAATTACCTTTTTTTTTTTTTTAAATTCTTCATGCCTCTGGGTAAGCAGTAAAATGTGTGTCATGAGAATGTGCCTTGTTTGAATGGAAATGGTGAGCAAGTATAAGTGCTTGCTCTACACCTGTTGTTAAACAAAGCCAAGTAGTTGAACTCAACCAAGTGTTTACTGTTTTATATTGTTGGTTTGGATTTTTTTTTAAAATGGCTCTAAAGCCAAGTATTTTTTTTTGTGAGATCAGAGTTTTGGAAAGTTAAAACTTGCATGTTGAACTAGTGTCATTTAACAGAGAATGTAATGAGCAATGTTACACATGGGTCTGTTTCAAACCGGAGTCTTGGGCATCTTGTGCCTTGGACATCTGGATTGGCTTTGTCTGCTGCTTCCCTCCTGCTGCACTTCATTACAGATTTCTCTGCAGCTTTTCATGTTGGAATTCCTTTTTTCTTTGGGTTGTGTTTTTCTGGTGTGGAAACAGGAAAGGCTGGAGCTTCCTGCCCATATAAACAAATCTCTGTGAAGTAACTAGGATAGATTCCTGCCTGCCTTCCCTGAATACCATGTTTAAAAGGAAGGAAACAGCGTAAGTGTTTTGGGTATCGAAATAGGATTCACTTAATAGTACAGCTATTTTCTTGAAAAAATATGCAGAGGAGACAGGATGCCTTTATTGTTTTACTGTATAAAGTCCTTGAAATTCAGATCTGAATTGTATTTTTTGTGACCATGTTAACTGTTGTGTTACATTATCAAGTATGTAGAAACTTCTTTAATTAATTAATACAGCTGATTACAGTAAGTTTTGGCAAAGTGCTCTTTTTTACACATTGAGAGCTGTGCGGCTGTATATTCTATTTTCTTTAAATATACTGCCACAGTTTAACAAAAGATCCGAACTTTTGGTTCTTACTCTACTCTGGATTAAAGCTGATCATTTTTAGCTTATTTGTTAGTTATGTTATGATCTACAGTTTAGTGTCTCTAGTCAGTCACTGATAGTACAACATGGCTTGACTTACAGGTAGAGTTGTAGCAGTTCCACATTGACAGTAGGAAGAATATGTATGCCTTAAAACATCTGGAACTGAAATTACTTATACAATGATGTGGTGGATTGGTTTGTTTAGGGTTGTGTTTCTTCTCTTTACACCACAAAGAAAAATTGTACCTTTTTACAAACAACTTTAATGTAAAAAAATTATCTGAGTATGGGAGCCTGTTTTAATATGCAGTCTAACTTTGTGTTTTCTCTTCCCTCCAGCTGGTGAGCCTGCTGCTGATTGGAATTGCAGCATGGGGAATTGGCTTTGGCCTCATCTCTAGCTTCAGAGTTGTTGGAGTGGTAATCGCAGTAGGAGTCTTCCTCTTCTTTATTGCCTTAGTTGGATTGATCGGTGCAGTGAAACATCATCAAGTACTGCTGTTCTTTGTATCCTTCTGATGCACTGCATTGATTGCAGTGTGGTTCGAGCTGTGTAAACAGCCTCCTATGTCAGCTGAGGCTGCTGGGGGAGGTGCTTCAGAAACAGAACAGACATTCACAATCTTACTTTGCTCAAGTGCAGTCTAAATGAGACTTCCTTCCCATTTAACTTAAGTTCAGTTTCCTTTTTTCCCTCCATTGTTTGTGCTCTGAAGATAGAAGTATTCACATCTCTTTTTAAAAATAAGACTGTTTTAATTCTTTGAGAGCTTTTTATGGTAGCTCACTGTGTCACAGGTGCCTCTTACTGTGTGCTCAGCCCTGCAAGGGGCTAAAGTAGGTGAACTATTAATGTTTAACTTTTGTGGTCTGTGAATAAGAACTGACCTCCACTTTACAAACAGCTAAATTGTGTGAAGTATCTGCCTCTGAACACAGCAGCCAAATTTTGAAAGTACTCCCCAAATTTCAAAACATGACCCTTAGTATCAAAATTTATTCTTTTTGTTTTATACTATCTTCAGATGCAGTAGTCCAAAAGTGTGTGGGGCTGTGTTCCAAGAGCAACTCTTATATTTTTTATTTTTTAATCTACACTAAAATTATTTTTTTAATTAATTACAGGACTCTGTCACTGAAAAAAGTAATCTGAATATACAATACCCAGAAAAATATTTTCTCTATTACTTTATTTAACCGAAATATATTGAAATTACTTGAGTCCCTAAAGCTGGAGAAAATGGCTGGAGATCTTGCTCTCAAAGCTCCTTTTATTGACCTCTCTGCTCATGTTTTCTTGCTAGGCAAGAAATAACCTAACAAGGAAATACCACCTATGTATAGTAGTCGCCAAAAGGAGATAATACATGGTGATTGGGTTTTGGGAACATTGTTTAGGTGATCTTTTCCACATCCAGTCAGAATTTGCTTCCATAGTTCGTTTTAAAGGACTTACTGTTACCCAGTGAAATAAATAGTACCATTAGGTGCATATGTTATAAAAGCAAAATGAATTTGAGAGTATATCCTTAACTACTGATTGTTTCCAGTACATGATTATTCTTCTGCTAGTCTTTATTGTCCAGTTTTCTGTCTCCTGTGCCTGTTTGGCACTAAATGAGGAACAGCAGGTAAGAAAATTTTCCTGCCTTCTCAGTTAATCTGTAGCATAACACTATAAATATATATGTACACAGGCACATGTATGTGTATGTAGTCCTCCATAAAATGAGGAGAGCATATTTTAAGAAAATCAGCATTATCCTGTTTATTAAAGAGTAGACCTTGGTCAATGCTTGGCTCTGGTAGCTAGAAAGGAATACGTTTGGGTCCTAAAATGACTTTTTTTTTTCTAAATTTAATTTGTTTTTAAGCTTCCTTTCTAGGTTTATGATCACAGGTGTAGCATCATGATATCTTTATTATATCTCATGTTCAGCAATTTCCGATAAGCCGATGAAATATACAGTAATCGTGGTGTAACTTTGATAAAGTCATTGAATTGTTCTTGTGAAGCTGGAGAGGTCATAACTACATTAGGCAGTTAGTTACACGTGAAAGTAAAAGAGTCTTCCATGTGATATGGAGACCAGTTCTTACTGCATAAGAAGTGGGTAAGGGCGCAGTGACTAAATAGGTGCTTTTTGCATGGGAGGGTGCTTTTTGTGTATAGCCTGGGCAGTCCCAGCTAGATCAGTCACTTGTCCCCTTACTAGTGATCTTGTTGGGTTTAGCAAAAACAAAGGAAGGAAAGGAATTATACCCATGAATGTGCTGCTGTTAGGTGCTGTTCTTTCGTTAGCTACACAGCCTCTTTGGACACTCCAGTCATTCTTTAATATATTTATATTCTCCTGCTTATATTCTCCTGTAAGCATCCAGATTTGAAGGCTTTAGTTAGGGTGTTATCAACTGGGTTTTGTATATTGACTTGCAGTGTAAAACAGTTTATTTAATGTAATATGTATTTGCTTTGGCTTCTAGAGTGAACTTCTAGAGGTGGGATGGAGTAACACCAACAGCGCAAGAACAGATATTGAGAGAAATCTGAATTGTTGTGGATTCAGAGTTTTTTATCCGAATGAAACCTGTGCCGCTGTAAGTTCTTCAAGTGTGAAAAACCATAACTTTTTCACACTGTGTTTGTTCAAAAATGTTTCCATAGTTACATCAAGCAGCATTTTAACAGATGTGTAATGTAGCTGTTACAGGGATACTAAGCTCTTAACTTACTGAAAAGACAATTACAGGGCACCCTGCAAAGTTTATACTCCACTGTCATTTATATATACACTTGAGCTCTTGGAGTCTTTTAAAACTGCTGTAGTTTTGTCCATGGGTAGCAGTCACTTCTAGGCAAAACTAGATGCTTTCAAATAACAAAGTGTCATCAGCAAATGGAAAGCAATTCTCTGTATCTGCTGCAGGATTGTCTTCGAACTCTGCACTGTAGACCATGTGCACCAATAATGGAAGAATATTCTGGAATGGTGCTGAGATTTGTCGGAGGGATAGGACTCTTCTTCAGTTTCACAGAGGTGAGTGGGTGGTTGGAAAATCGAGTGCTTTTTTTCCCCACTTTTGAAGCTTTGCTTTGTGAAACACAATTTTATGGGGTTTATTACAGGAAACCTCAATCCAGTCTCGGGAATCAGATAATTAGGCCAAATTTTTCAAAGATACGACCTTGCTGACAGATCTATGTCTGTCAGAAGGAAGGCTTTTCTTGCAACTTTGCTATTTAGACAACAAACCTCAGCATTAAAATGCGGTGCTGTAAAGTTTAAGCATTTCAGAAACTTACCTGTTCAAGTGTACCAACCATTCTCCAACAGTATTAAAAGAGTGCTGTTGCTTTACCTTGTTCCCTCTTCTTCCCATCTATTACCCACTCTAGCACACATAAGGTCTTTGAGAATTTTTTTTGGTGCCACCTGTAGTGGAAATATAGAGTTGCACGAGGAGTGAAGTGTAGTTTAAACAGTAGGTTAAAATTAAGAAGGTCTTTTGGCTCTTTAGTACCATGATGATGCATAACTTGCTTTATTGATTGGAGTATAAAAATCCTCAGAGTAGGTCTTTTCTAATCCCAAAGTAGAGCATGTGAAAGTGCTCTTCCTGCTGCTTAAGTGCAGTTTTGAGGAGGTTTGTACATATGACAGCAAGAAGAGAGAATACAGCAAGCTAAACAGAATCACACTGATCTCAGCCATCTCAGCTAAAAATGTGAAGGTGCTGGGAGGGTAGAAGTTAGTTGGGGAGAATGACAAGATTTGAAAATGCACAAGAATAGCTGTATAGTTAAGTGGTAATGGTAAAATGGAACAATTTGAAGGATTTTTTTATCATTAAAAGCAGCTTTATGAGTATTTATCATTTGGGGAGAAGAATAATTTAACTTTCCTTATAAAAATGGGAAATTTTTTATTGCATTGTGAATTTGGCTTTTGTTGTTCATAGTTTTGTGGGTTTTATTTTTCTCTCTGTTGATAGGATATGATTTTTCTCAGAGAGAGAGGGTGCATTTTTTCTAATTGGGATGGAGTGTGGTTGTACAATTTTAGCAACAGTAAAACATCCTAAACTTGTATTTTTTCTCAGAGAGGATGCATTTTTTTCTAATTAGGATGGAGTGTGGTTGTACAATTTTAGCAACAGTAAAACATCCTAAACTTGTATCCTAAACTGAAAATTCTTTGTCATAATTTCGTGTTCAAAACAAATTTTGTAAAACTAGAAGATGGGATGGAGACCCTCTGCTTATTAATATCTTTGGTTTTTATTTTCAGATTCTGGGAGTCTGGCTGACTTACAGATACAGGAACCAAAAGGATCCCCGTGCAAACCCTAGTGCATTTATTTGATGAGTTTATAAAGGACTAAATCTTCTCTCTGCACCCTCTACTTAAAAATACTGATTCTCCATAGTTTGGTATTGCTCCATAATAAGTATTCTACATGTACTCAGAATAAAACACAAGCCCTGTAAGAAATGTGTAGTTTTCATATTTAATTTCTACTGTTTTTCTTCTAAGAATCTCTATCTTAAAGTAGATGGGTGCATTCAGTAGCTGGGCAGAGTAGAACTGCTGGTTAAGACTTTGTTAATTGTTATGGTAAACTCTATACAATGAGTTTTATAGCACTACTGGGTTATCTACTGTAAAAAAAAAAAACAACCCTAGAGGTATTTTCTGCTGTATTCATTGATTACAAAAATTCACATGAATTCTCATTAAAGTGATAAAAATTTACAGTGGATGGTTGGGTATGATTTACTTAGGTTTTAGGATGTACTCTAGTAAACTTTTTTGTCTCCCACTTTCCTGTTAAGGTAAAAATAGAAGCTAGAGATGTTATTTTCTATAGTGCACATAAGTATATGTTAATAACTACTGTAGTCTTCAACCCTCCTCTTTCCTGTTTGTTTTGGTTTTCTGGTAGCTTTAGAATTTTGTTGAGAATAAAAACAATGTTAATGAATATTGTCATGATGAGAACAATGAATGAAGAAAACCAGGAGAATGTAATCTGCAGCTGATTAACTTGAAACTTTTTTCCCTTGACAAGTGAATGAGGTTTGGTATTTGCACAATCAATGTCTGTCATCTCTGATATAAGAAACTTGATGTCTGGAAAGTTGTTGTACAGCTGGTTTTTTTTAGATGGTGTAAAGTCATTGTTGTAATAACTCAGCAGTGTATATTTCTGTGTCATCCAGATAAGTCTTGATTTCATGAGAGATTGAATGACATGTAAAAAAAAAAAAAAGGAAAGAAAAACAGCAACCAAAAATTGCTTTCCAGTAGTTTGTTTTCTGAAAACAAAGAATTCAAGTTAGAATGGTACATTATGCATGTAGAAAGTGTTGTCTGAGCTGAAGGGAAGCGTGGTCCCTCTTGCTGCCTGTGAAAGAAGTGGTGCACAGCTGAAAGAGCAGACATCTGAACACCCAAGGTGCACAATGTCATATTTGTTTTATTCATACTGAATTGCAGATCTGCACTGCACCTTCTCTTCATTCATTCTTCACTCAGTTGCTGCTGCTGGCAGGGTAGGCAGTTGCTGTAGCCTGAAAGACAAGTCCACAGGACGAAAAGGGGAAGAATATTAAGGCCCAGTGCTGAGGAATATAGCACCTGAGCAAGGTGGAAAGGAAATCTGGAGGCAGACAGAAGTAGATTCTCATACAATCAGTCGCCCTTTACTAGAGAGATCTCTTCTTACTCCTGCAGAGGAGGCAAAAGGAAGTTGAAACTCATGCCCATCAAAGCACTTTCAGACTTTCACAAACTGAGTGCTTCTGAAGAAGGAATTATCTTGATGTTTTGAAGGGGAAGAGCAGAAACTGAAAGTAGAGGGATGTCAAGAACTTGCTATAGAACTGCTTCTTTTCAGGTGTAGCTGAATTTTCAGCATCTGTGGTCAGCACCTTCTTCTGGGGCTGCTCTGGGAGCTGCTGCTGTTCCTACCCAGCAGCTGTGTCTGGCTCAAACACAGGCCTGGAGATCCAGGCTTCAGGTGTAGCTGAATTTTCATCATCCGTGGTCAGCACCTTTTCTTCTGGGGCTGCTCTGGGAGCTGCTGCTGTTCCTACCCAGCAGCTGTGTCTGGCTCAAACACAGGCCTGGAGATCCAGGGTAACAGCCCACTCATGTGCTGAAACACCTTAAGAGCCTTCAGGCCTGCTGAAGTCTAATAAAATGTACAGAGTGCTTTTTTTCTCTCAGTTGCTGTTCTGTTGCCCTCAGTTTCTCTCCAGCCATTCCCAATATGTGTCAAGAGGACAGTGATGATCTCATAGCTGCCTTTAGGAACAGTTCATTTTCCTGGTCTGCACAGGCTCTGTGTTTTCTGCATTACAGTAATAAATCCAAGGAGTTGTCATATGGAGAGGGTTAATGAAACTTAAAATAATACCACATTGCTGCTTCAATTTTGATTTTTTTCCTGGTTGTTTTTGTAGTGCTTAGTTTTGGGTAGATCTCATTTCATAAATGTGGTAGATTACACTGAAGTGTAAATGTGCACCAATGCAAAAATACTGACAATACTACCACTTCCAAAACTCTCATGTCTCATAATGTGATTTTGTTTTAGTAGTCAGAAGATAGATCAGTGGACTGTATGGAATGATTAAAGTTTTTCTATTGTATTAAAAATACATTGTCTCTCTGAGATTGTGGTTAAACAAACCCATCCAGCCACACAAACCTTGAAATTCCCAATCAGAAGTGTGGATTTTCTTTCCAAACCTGATTTTGAAAGGTGATAGTAAAACAATGAGTCTGATTTTGTTTTTGGAAGGTGAAGAGTGTTGCCTCTCAGAGAAAGTCTGAGTCATTTGAGTATCCAAGAAATGCCATACTATTCTGACATGCCACACTAGAGCATTAAAAAAAGTTATTTATGCCTATTCTTGGTGGGTTTTCTCATTGAACTTCATTGCTTTCTCTTCTTGAAAAACGTTTTCACCACTCAAAGACTTTTTGTTGTTTCTAGAGATGCATTTTATTTTTCACCTGACTGCTTGAGATTTGGACTTCATTGTAACTAGATTTTCTAGAAGCTATTTACAGCAGCACAGTGTCAAAGTAATGGAAATTATTTAACTTGGAGCATTCTTACTGCTTACATTCGATGTCTTTTGGCTTTAGTTTGTTGAAATGCTTCCTTCAAGTTGGTTATTCTGGAAAAATACAGAAAGAGGTCTTCTTTCAAAATGCATACGCATTTTTATAATATAAAAACAATTGGCTATAAAGCAATCTAATTCTTCTCCATCTATGCGAGAAAGTGAATCCAGATATTGAGTAACTGCACAGTATCTGCCACCTTACACATGAAAGTAACTATTACAAAAGGGAAGGCTTGTATTACTTGAAGTGTTATCTGTAAAAACATACCTTAAAAGCTATAGCTGACAAGTGAATAGGAATGAGTTATTGTTCTTAACTTGCATTATTGTTTTAGACCTAATTAATTAGAAGATTGTATGAATGCTAGTGGAATTCTTAAAACCCCCATATCCATCCTGTGTACTTCAGGTTATCTAACGATCATATGCATTTTAGCATTGATTTCCCAGATTTTCCAAAGAAATTGAAAGAGGCTTTTTTAGGTATCTCAGCTTGGCTTTATGCCTCTTTAAGCCCCCCCAAAAAATCTGTATTTAGAAGAAAGGATTAAAAGAGCAGGATTAAATTGACCATTTATTTATTAAGATTCTTGCAGATTTGGTTGTGGTTAAAAGTAGATGAAAAAAGCATAGCCTTGAGTGCAAAAATAAGAATTTCAGTTTCAAAAGCATTTATTGATACTTGCAGGCTGGACTAACTTGTGTATTTGCATCTAGGCATGTACATTAGGAAACCCTTGTAGTTATGCCTCATATCCATTTACTGGATATTATACTGATAGCATCAGTACCTCTGCTTAAGAAAATGGTGCTACTTCCATAGTGTTATAAAAACAGCTTTGTAAAACATGATGGCACAGGCAGCCCTTGTTTTATGTCACGTAGCTCTAGTAAGAGTACTTTGGCTTAAGTAGGTAAAGATGATTCTGATAACCAGCTGCTCTAGCCTCCATTGGTGTTGTCCCTCTGCTAAATGACCACATTTTTTCTGACTGGTAAGTGATTCTAGAGACTCTGCCCCGCACCGCATCTCTTTCTTCTGTCTTCTGGATGCTGCAATAGAAAGTAGCATCTTATTGAAGTGCTGAATTCCGTGTCTGGGACCCTTTCCAAGTACCTTTTGAGATTTTGTGGTAGGCAGGGTTCGCACAGCTTGCCAAAGACCTATTAGCAAGTACCTCCCTTCTGATTTTGCTGAGAGATTCCCTTGAGCTGAAACCCTTGCTTCTCTTACCTGTCCTGCCTTCCCAAGCGTTTTTCTCTTGTAGTTGTGGCAGTAATGGTAATAGAAGTAGTAAGAATGCTGTTATTGCCAAAGAGCTGAGAAAATAATGGAGGCATGGTCCTGGCCAAAGTGTTTCTCACTGATGGTGCTGCTGAGTTCAGGGATAACAGATATTTGGGGCTGGAAAGTCTCCTTTTTGTGTAAGTCTTTATGTAATGTATACTCTCATGGTGTTCATCATCAGCATTTATTTTAGTTCTGACTTCTCTTGTCCCTTTTGGGCTTATAAATAAGCAATCATGAAACCAGCCAATAGTTGATGTGGTATCCCTTTCTTAATCATCTCACGGCTTTACTGAAATCTGATGTAAGCAGGAACATTTTAAGGGAAGCAGTCATATCTTAAGTCACGTCAGAATGCAGCCAGTTCAAAAGAAAAACAAGCTCTGTATGCAAACAATCCAGTTCTCTAGCCTCAAGTACTTTCCTGTGAAAGATTTTCACTTCTTGCTCTCATAGCTGTAAAGAAAGGACTGGTAATGAAAGCTCCACATAGGCTGGTGCTACTAGAAAATAATTTGAGATAAAGTAGGCTGAGTAATAGAGAGCTTAGCTAGCTTCTGAAACTGGAGATAAGAAGCTGCTTTCCTCTGCTGGGTTTGGCTGAGTAAAGTTGATTCTCTTCACAGCAGCTCGTGTGGTGAATTTGGATTTGCAGCCACCACAGTGATGATAACACAAGGTTGTTTTCTGTGATTGCTGGCACAGAGTCGAGGTCTTTGCTGCTCCCTCACACTGCCCTGCCAAGCAAGCAGACCTGGGCTGCTGGAGAAATGGGACAGAGCTGAGACAGCTGACTCCTGCTGAATAAGGGGATACACCATGCTTACCATACAAACTGGGGGAAGAAGCAGGAAGGGGGCCACATTTGGAGTGATGATGTTTGTCTTCCCAAGTCACCATTACAACGGTGGGGCCCTGCTCTCCTGGAGGTGGCTGAACACCTGCCTGCCTGTGGGAACCACTGAATTAATCCTGTGTTTTGCTCTGTTTGTGCACACAGCTTTTGCTTTACCTATTAAACTGTTTTTATCTAAACCCATGAGTTTTCTCACTTTTAATCTTCTGATTCTCTCTCCCATCTCACTGGAGCGGAGTGAGAGAGCAAGTAGCTGTGTGGGGCTGGGCTGCTGGCTGGGATTGATCCACAGCAGCCTTTTTCCTCCCAAAGTGCTTGAATGTAAAATGCAAGCTGTGGGCTCAAGCAACATGGTGATTTTACTATTTCTAATAATGGTAGATGAAGATAAGGGAAAAAAAAATGAAAACACAGCAATGTTTTGTATGTAAACACTTGAAATGAATTTATTTTTAAAAAAATCATTTTTACAGTTCAATCATACAGTATTCTTCTGTACGCCTTAAAATAAAAGCCTCCAGCTTTTAAAAATGCTTCCCAGTACAAAAGTGCTAATGTAAAACTGTAGTGTTTATGTATAGAAACCATCACTACACATCACTAATATCACTCTAAATAGCCTCTTCACCAGTATCAAGGTGTGGAGAAGAGATGGAAGATAAGACTTCATCATATTTAAGGGCTTTCTTCTTCCCCTTACAGTTCAGTCTTCAGGAGCTTCAGCGCTTTCTGCATATTTGAGTACACTAGAAATGAAATATTCATGCATGTTATTTTTGCTGCAGCTTCCTCTGCCAGTAACCAAAAATGCTGCAGAGAAAATGTCATTATTATTACAGCTTTTAATCACATGCCTATTGCTATAGGGATTCAGATGCACTTGCTCTTCTAGGCAATTTGTGAACATCATGGGTTTAATTTTTACTGGTGAGAACATTCATTAATGCCAACACATAGGCAGAGACTGGAGCTGTGCAGCAGTGAGGGATAGCTGTAGCAAATGACTCCCTGCTCCCAGGTTTCCTGACCTGGTCTGTTGGGACTTGTGTGTGAGTTCTCACCATTGCTTGCAGTGAACACTGCTGAATTATGCAAGTTCCTACTGACATATGCTTGCTTTAAAAACAGATGGATGCTTAAAGCTCCAGGGCTCTGCCATCATTTTCTTCATCTCACTGAGTTTAAGTCTAGCATCCTGTTTAATTTTAATCCTGGTTAAATGTCTTTCAGCAAGTACTGACTGCATGAATCTGTAAAGCTGGTATTATTCCTTGTCACATGAAAAATGCGGCTGCTTTCAGAATATTTCCAGAATGTGTCAGAACACTCTACTTACACAACGAAATGTCAGAGGGCTCATATGCGTAGAGACGGTTTGAGTATCTTCCAGTAATATCTGCTCTCACAGTCAGGGAAGGATCTGGGGGGAAAAGGGTGAAAGAATTTGTAGAGGTTAACCTTCCAGCAGAAGGAAATAAAAGGAAATAAAGCTTTTTGCACTCCAGCTTGCTTCCTAAACGTTTCTGTGAGAATGTCTGCTTCTGCTGACTAAGAGATTGTTCTAACAGAGTCACTGACATTTCAGTTTTAAGTGTTGTGTTTGCAGGTTTATTAGGAATGGGATGAGCTACCCATTCCAGTGACTGTGGCATCAGCCATTGAGGGAGGAATGCTGGACCTGTGAAGCTGGGTGGTATTGAGTCAATATTTGATCCACAAAACCAACTCAAACTTTTATAATTCCCATGAAATACATTCCTGTTAACCAGCCTGAGGATTTGGGATGCATGGGGCAGCAGGGGCTCTGTTCTGAGATCAGCTTTGATGCTTGAGGTACTCACCTATGAACAAAACCCGAGGGACGTACTGGCCATCAGGTGCAAGGTTCTTGTCTGTGGTTTCATACTTAAAGAAAACAGAGGAGGTTCCTAGTCAAGGAGGGCATATTACATAAATAATTTTTCCCTTCACTGTACTTTGTATTATGAAATACAGCTCAAATAATACATTTTGCAGTTTAAGAGATACACTGTCTGGATGCAGTTTTATTAACAGCTGGAATTGCAAATTTTTAAGAGTTCATGTTATTATTAAACTTCATGTTCCCTCACATTTTGAGTTTATGATAGCTACAAATGAAAAAGACAGTATGAAATCTGTTATACTTCAGCAGTGGCCATTTTCCTAGCCCACCCTAGCTATTAAACTCAAGTTAGAGAAGCCATATTTAAAAGCAGAACTTTGTTGCTTTCACTTAATTAAATGTAATTAGGAAACTTACCACAAGGTTCAGGAGAATGAATTTTTCAGCCAGTTTCTGTATATCTTTGTGTTCAGCAAAGACCTTCTTGAGGGCTAAGGTAGAAACAAATAGGAAAGAAAATGAAAAAGATTCCTTGGAATATATTGTCGTCCAAAAAGAAATTCAAACAAACTGATGAAACTAAATGAGAATTTCCAGTCTACAACTGCAGCAAAGATTTTCAGTTAATTCCATTGGAACGCGGTCCATTCATTTTTATTCTGCATTAAAGAGTAATTACAATAGTGCAAGATGTCCCACCTTCCTTCAGAGAGTACAGCTGGCTCTCAAATTCTCTGCTTAGGGTTGAATTTGAGCATTTGACCCTTCAAACCTCCTGTTCTACTATTGTGATTTCTGGCCCCAAATCTTAAGGCACTTGATAATACAGCATGTAAGGCTTCTGACTAAAATGTTTGGAAGGGTGTAAATGCTTGTATAAAGACCCTTCTGCAGTTACTGGTGCTTTGGATGATTGCAAAGATCTTGCCATATGGACTGGCTTGCAGGAATCAGGGCCCTCAGATATATTCAAAGACACTGGGAAAAGAGCAGTCCCAGTTACCAGAAATCCTGGAAGAGCTCAGTTTCAGCCTGGATTGATTTAGTCCCTGGCTGGATTCAGTCTCAATCACTGATGACATCAAGAGCTGAATATGGTCTTTCTGACAAATTGTTATTTCATGCTATTGATTTTGGCTGATTGTGCTGTGAACCAAATTCAGATTGTGAGACGTCAGACTCTACGGACCTGTGCTCATTTCCATATACATTCTGTACCATGCAATAGTGTTACTATTTCTATTTTATTTCTACACATTGGAAAACACCTTAGTGGTACAGTAACTTGAAGAATGCTCCCCATGCTTGTGCAAGCTAGCACTTCACAAAGGTTTAAGCAGAGCAGTGGCTGATTATATTTTTTTAAGCAGAGTTTTTTCAAAAATTTAAAACAACATTTATTTTTTTCCCAAGTGCAAAAAGATTACCTTGGCTGTGTGGGCAGTCTTCCAAGTGGTGGATAATCATCAGGGGTTTCTGGCTGGAAAAGAAGAGCCCTCGTTAGAGCGGGGGAGGCACGGGGGGCTCAGGGTAGGCGCAGCGGGGCAGGTGGGTACCTGTGCTTGGCCCGGAAAAGCGCCTCCTCGTAGGTCTGTGTCCAGATGAGCTGGTCACCCCAGCCTGCGAGGGACAGGGGACACACACACCCTCAGACAGCGCCTTACAAGGGGCCAGGGACCCCGGGTGAGGGTCCTGCCCCTGCCCACCTCTGCCGGGGGGCTTGGAACAAACCCCCTGCCAGAGGGCTCAAAATCAGGAGTGAAGGAGGAGAGGGTGCTGGGAAACATTAGAAAAGGTCTGCAGAACGAGTTGCAAGAAAATTATTTTTTTTAGAACAGCTGAAATGTTCACAAGATTGCACTTTTTAAAACATATGGAGGAGATTTTTTTTCAGGTTGTTTTTTACCTCTGGAGAGTGTCTGAGGCAGTTTTGGCTTAGTGGTAGTGTCCTTTGAATCCTTCTTGCCTGCATCCTTTGCCAGAGCACAGGAGATGACAATGAGCAGCAGGAACACGGACACGTAACTCCTCTCCATGGCTGCTCCTGGAAGAGGTGAGGGACACTGGGGGTCACCGGGGCTGCAGGCGCTGGGCAGGCCGCAGATGAGGGCGGCATGGCTGAAGGAGCGGCTCGGGTCACAGACATGCAGCGGGGAGGCAGCGCTGCAAGGAGCACTCCGGGCTGGGGCCTCGGGGCACGGGGCCAGGTTTGCTCAGGAAGGGTTGGGCCGTGGCCCTTTTAGGATGTGCGTGTCTGTGTTTGTTAATTTTCCTCTCTTCTTTTTACATGTATTGAATATGCTCAGTGAAGGAACAGAGTGACAGTAATTCCAAAAGTCCTAATAAGTTCACAGTTCTACCTTGAAACCCCAGTGTAACTCAGCTGCAGGTGACAAAAAGTTAATTTCTCTCAGCTCTTCCCCTCTTTCGCTGTGGGAGCGACTCAAATGAGAAGCCAGAATGTTTAAGCTAGGTTTTACAGTGGACATTAGCATAGACACAGCTTAATGGTGTTGTTGAAACTTCCAATCCTGTTTTTTTTTTCCCTTAAAAATATCACCTAATCTTTAAACCCAGGAGAACGTATAACAAAAGGAGTTGGGAGGAGTTGACTTGTGGCCCAGTGAAAACTGAGATGGAGTTTGAGGGTGGAAGCAGCACAAAGCAGAGAGCTTTTCCTGAGCCAGGCTGGGCCTTGGAGATGAGACAAGTCTGGTGGAAAGCTCCTCAGCATTTCAGCTGAAGGGGAAAATAATTTCAGCAACATGACCCTATGTTTTCTCATTACATTTCCTCCTAGAAACTAGAACTAATATAACGGGTACAAAAAGAAAATTTAAGATATTCTAAAAGCAGTAGAGAACATTGAAAAGATTCATTAACCAAAAAACCCCCCCCCCCAAAAAAAAAGCCCAAAAAACAAACCAAAAACAATATAATGGGTACAAAAAGAAAATTTAAGATGTTCTAAAAGCAGTACAGAACATTGAAAAGATTCATAAACCAAAAAAAAAAAAAACCAACCCAAAAAAAAAAAACCCACAAAAAAAACCAAACCAAAACCAAACAAAGCCTCCATAACAACCCCCATCCCAACAGGCTGCTTAAAACCAAACCAAAACCAAACCAAGCCTCCATAACAACCCCCATCCCAACAGGCTGATTGTTTTTAAAGTTCAGACAATGAAAACTGAACTCCAGGAAAACAGAAGTGTTTTTCCAGGTAGGAACTGCAGGAGGAGACATAAGCTGAGTTTCTACGAGTGGTACAATGCTCTTTGCTATTGGGATGTCCAATAGAGCTCAAACATCCAAAGAGTTCTTTTTTCATGGGTATGAAATACTACTTTTGCAGCAGACTGCATTTCTGCCCCAAGAAAAGCCTCCTTGGCAAGGAGGAAAATTGCATGAAGTTCAGTTAAACTCTGGATTGTCAGGGTTGCTTCAAGAATTGTTTTGGCTAGAGCTGTATGGCAGAAGCAATGCTTCTTTAAAAAGAAAAATAATAAAATAAATAAGTAAAGGACAACCAGGAAATTGAAGACCAGGCACAAGACCTAGGCTGTTGTGGAAGCAGCGTGCAGAAAGCAAAGACAGAGAAACCTCAAACTTGCTCCTTAAAAACTTTGCATCTGTTAGAAAATGTGCACTTTTAAAAAGCTTTCCAAAATAACCCCACTTCTCCTGTATTTTTTTTTAACCTGCAAAGCCAATCTTTCTCTAGACATTTTCCTTCACAACAAGCTGTGTTGATGCACTGGACCGTGCCTGCTGATCAGGTTCCCCATGCCCAGCTAGCTCGGGCTCACAGCTCCCCGGGTACCTTCTGAGGCAGGGACTGTGCAGTGCCTTACCTTGTTTACTCTCCCAGACGCCTGCCAGGATGCGAAGGTGTTCCTGGTTTCAGTGTGAATGCCGCTGTTCCTACTGCCTATTTATGCACCTTCACACCCCAACTCCACCCACAAGTTTTGAATTTGAATACTACTTTCAAAGAGCTAAACTTTCTAGTTTTTCCCCACGAAAACGTTCAGAGTTAATTTTGTAATTAAATAACATTATCGTTTCCTGTCAGATACTGTATCTAAAGCTCAGAGACACTTCTGTAGACTTTTGGGATATTTCTTGAAAGGTGATTTTAAAAGATTGGCAAAGATCCAAGTACAGGTAAGCTTAAGTCAAGACTCCTGATTTGCCTGAAGAGTGATTTGTCTTTTTTTGATTGGTTGGAAAATCAGTATGGGTTGCTGTGCTTTTACTCCTTAGAAAAAGTTAAATTGATGACTCAGAACTGTGAATGTTAATTAGATAAATAACTGTGCACATTATACAGATATGTGTGCACATATGCACATATAACAGCACATAGAATTGTAATCAAACCTAAAAAATGTTTGTAAAGATCTCCACAAAAATGTATTTGGAAGCTATACTAAAAAACCCTGTTCATAAGCAGAGATCCAAGCCAACATTTAATTTAAGTTCCACAACTAATTAGTTGTGTAGACATTTATTTTTTAACTACAACCCCAATCATCTTAGGTTGCAGATGCACATATAATACAGTGCAATGCTCAGAAAAATGAGACCTGGATGGTCATTCCCACTGCTGCTCTGACTGCACACAGTCCTTCTGCGGAGGTCAGTGCAAGTCTGTCCTCAGCAATAAATGCTGAAACTACGGTATGTTCTCCTTGCTGCATGCCTCATGTATTTCAGTGAGATTAGAATCATGTGTTCATGGGCAGTGAATGCTTAACATTTCTTAGCTGGGTAGATGAAATCCATCAGATATGGATTTTCCTGTTTGAAATTCACAGTGCTGCCTGATGGCTGCTAAAAGCACCCATTTGTTATAAATATACTTGAGAGAATTAAGAGCTTTGGATCTTAGTGTGGATTTGGTTTGTTTTTTGGTTTTTTGTAATGAATAGTAGTTAGGAAAACAAAGTGCAGAAGCAAGATGGTGAACTCAAGCAAAACAATTTATTGAGTTCTACCATGCTTTCCTTAGCTGCTGGATGTATTAGGAGGGTGAAACCAAAGCTCCCAGGTATATCAGTCATTTTAACTGCCCTTTCTGTATGTTTCATGAAATAAATATGTTTTGCTGAGAGAATTTGTATATAAATTTCTTTTTCTCCTCCAGCACTTGTCCCTGAAGATTTACAGATGTAATTTGTTTGCTTCTATATTGTCTATCCAAACTACATCCACTCAGCCTTTTTTCCAAAACATACACCAAAAGAAGTCTCCAACGTCTGTATTTGGATCACTCACTTTGGACAACTTAGGTTACATTCTAAATCCAGTTTAGTCCAGAAGTTAACCTTGGGTACCCATTTTGGTCTCAGCTTAGGCAATTCAGAATTGTAATTTAACACACTCTTGCTGACTGTCTTCTCAGATCACACATAAGAGCATTTGGTAGTTCTAAAGCCTGTAAAAGAAGTTCTAATTACTCTCTGGTGCTGTGAAGAGATAATAAGCAGGTGGGTTCTCACGCGCACACCTTATAAATAAAATTGTGTTTTGTCTAAAAACACATCCCAAAAGCTAAGCCCCTATATGCTCCTGGCACCAGCCTTAGATATATCTCCATTTCACTTGCATCTTTGCTTTCTCCTATTTTCAGGGGATGGATTTATCTCATCCTGTTTCCACATAACCTTGTTCTACTCTGACAGAACTGTTTCCTGCAAGAGTCTCAGTAATTCAAATGCAGCTACTCACAGGGGCTTCCCTGCCAGTTCAAACCCAGTGACCTCAATGCAGGTAGTTAGACCTGTCTCCAAACCAGCTTTGTGCTTTGTTATCGAAGAGAGGAGGGAGCTCAGTCTTTCCCACAGCTCCCTGCTTGGGTCCTGAGACTGAGCAGTACCCAGCTGCCAAGTTTTCTTCTGGCCTTTTATAAAGGGCTACTTTCTCTGCCTCAGTTCCTGCAGGAACTGCCCCAGAGAGCTTCAAATCAAATAGGACTGTTCCAGAATGTTTTTCCTCTTTTTCTATAAAGATCGGGTAGACCCTATTACAGTTAATATTTAACATCTTTACAAAACTAGTAATCAGATTTCTAATATATCTTTGGTTCCCCTGCTCTGAGGTGCCTTTGTTCATTATGTTATACAGAAATTTGCACAGATTTGGGTGGTTGATGTTACATCTGTTCTGAAAGCATTCTCTGATGTGTTTTTTTATTGCTTGTGTTTTGTAATATGTAAGTTTTAGAATTCAGGTATTTATCCTAATTTCATAATAAACATGTTTCCAAGTCTTATGATCTACTGCTTAGAATAAATATCAGAAATTTATGTAGGAGGAATGAGAAGTAATGAAGGAGATGTGTACTCAGTCCCAGACTACCAATGCTCTGAGAAAAAGCCAGACAGACAGATTTGGAAATAATCAATCTTCCAGTGCTCTTAACATTGAAGTATGTTGTAAGATATAGTGGTTGAAAGCAAACAAAATTCAAGAACTGGTCAAATTTCTGTTTTCAGTGCTTAACCACATACAGGTGTTTTATTACCTGAAAGCTCTTTGGAGGAAATTTGAACAAAATTTTTCAGTGTTGTAAGATATAGTGGTTGAAAACAAACAAAATTCAAGAACTGAATTTTGTCAGTTTTTTCTGTTTTTGTCAGTCAAATTTCTGTTTTCAGTGTTTAATCACATACAGCTGTTTTATTACCTGAAAGCTCTTTGGAGGAAATTTGAACAAAATTTTTCAGAAAGCCTTATATCCCAAAATTTAGGAGCTGAGACACCCTCGTACAACTGTGAAAGGTGCAGGTTCCATTTTGTTTCCTTCTTGCCCTGAAATAGTTCAAATCTTTCCATTACTATTATGGGTAGGTGCTGTCTGGATTCGGATATGCCCTGATGATTGATGTCCCTGGTCACACATGCCAAGAATGTTTATTTGTGTAATAGGCATTTGTGCTGGAGCAGGCACTGAATCCAGCCTAGTTGTGATCTGTTAGGTAAGACAGTGATTTTTCCCACATTGGCTCAGGAAATATTTGCTAACACTTGTAAATGGAAAGCATTACTAAAGAAGAAACTGATGTCTTAGAAGTGGTCCAGACATTCTCTTGAAAGTTGGAAGACCATGGTTCAACCATCCCCTGTCTACTTTATTTTCATAACAAAGCCACATTTCAATCTATGGCTGGAAAGACAAAAGTTCAACAGATTTCTATTGCTGAACATTTAAAGGTGGTAACTGGAGCTCAGTTTTTTGCTAGGAATCTGATGATTTGTCCTGAAGAATGATAGTTTTCCAAAATATGTCAGCCCAACGTTTTCCTCTTTTTAGTTGAATAAATTAATCAATTAACTTGCACTATCTACAGTTTATTGGTGATATTTTTCAAATTGGCTAGCAGAAGAGATGCTAAGGCTTTGAAATAAGATAATCTTTAATTACTGCTTGCAAAACAAAAGAGCAATCTGTGAGGATTTTGATATCTCTGGAGGCATTTCTTTCCTCTTACATGTGGATGTTTACAATACAAATCACCAGCACTTGATACAAACTGTCATGAAAAGCATGGAGCATCCCTTACATAGTTTTAGATGAAGATGTGGGTTTGTCATGTAGCCAGTTCTTATCCCATACTTCATTTTGAGTCTTGATGGGATGAGATGTCTGGAAGGCATTCATGAATGACACATTTTAAAATCACTAAGTCATTTGAAGACCCATATTAAATGCACTTGCTCTTGTATTGTTTAATGCCCTTTTCACAACAATAAGGAAACTGTCATGGTCTATTACACCAAGGAGTTTCAAGGTTTTCAGCATATGTGGAACTTAATTGCTCAGTTGTGTTTGATAAGAGAAAGCCTGATCCTGGTAGGATTTAGATTTAACTTTGAAATATTTTTTTGCATCCCACAGGAAAGCAGTGACTAAGTAAAGAGGAATTTTGTGATGAGGGGGATTGGAAAGCTGGGTCGTACTACAGCTTTGGAAGAAAGTTTATCTGGTCATCTTAACTGGGTAAGTCAGTTATGATCAGCAACACTTCATATCTGAAATTCTTATACTGAAGTAAATGCATTTTAATAAATTAACTAGCTTTGTCTAAAACCAGAAAATTTGCTGTACTGCAAAATTAAAGCCAATGACTCCTTCTCTGTCTGAGTAACTGATACCCAATTTTCAGTATAACTTGAAATCTGTGAGCCATCAGTTTCCTATTTTGTTATACTGTAATATTTGAGAATGGTGGGGGAAAATTTATGTTTTGAACAACTTATTTTTGTACTTAGTATCACATAGGCATTTTTTAACAAACCCCTTTCTGTTAAGCCCCATTCTATTTCTGGCCTGCCTTGGTCCTTGGATGCTAAACTCTATTACAGGCAAGTAGCTGATCCACAATATTCATAATGCAGCCAGTCTCCCAGAGCTGCCACCTTGCTGTGATCTCTCTGTAGGCCTCCTTTGTATTCATTGTTCTTATTTTGAATTTATGTCTGTTTATCTGTAACCCAGATCCTCTTAGTTTTCCTAATGTTTTGCTGCAAAGAACAGAAGCCTTTGGCTTCTAGTGAGTATCCGTGAGATGATGTCCCAGATCTGACTCCAGAATTCATGGTCCTTAAGTAATAATGGATGGGACTCTCTTTAGTCTCTTTATTCTTGCTAACTTACCTGAAATCTTGCAAAGATAAAGATGAAGGATTCCATCCTGTTATTTTTATTTTTTTTAAAATGAGCAGTAAACACATCTCATTGAAATTCCAGCTGAAACCACTGACACAACTGCTTTCTTAGCCCCACTGTTGCTTTTATGCTAATGTCTTTTTTTTTTAACATTGCTTTTGCTTTGGGGCCAATATCCCAATCAGCATGACCTCTGCAATGGAGTGTGTGCATTTGCTCTGCTGAGTTTCTCTCTTTCCTGGTAGTGTTGGTCTTTTTCTCCAAGCTGTGCAGACCCTCGTGGTGTTGACACTCTCAGGCCTGCATGATGTGCTCCACAGAACCCTCCATCTTCTCCCAAGTTCTTGACATTGCCTTGGCTTCTGTATTCATCACAGAATGTGCAGTTTTGGTCAGCCACACAGACTGCACAGTTTTAGTGGACTCCAGAGCTGAGTCCTTTCTGCAGCAGCTCTCACAGCTGCCATGTCTTAGATGTTCCACCACATCCTCACTGTGTCCATACCATGGTACCAGTTTTCCCTCTGCTTCAGTCTGAACTGGGGGCGATCTTTGCTTGGGCAGTTCTAGTTGCCTTGTCACAGTTAAATCTGGGATTCAGCAGTTTCATTGTTGAGCTGGATTTTCCCAATCCTGAATATTATATTTTTATCTGTGTCTCAGCCACAAAGTTGTAGAACTAACTCTCCAAATGTAGACCAGGTATAAAATCCTCAATGTTTTCACCTTCTTATTTTACTTATTTTACTTTTTAAATAAGTAAAATAAGAAAATAATTTTTTTTTTTTTTTTTTGGGGAAGTGTGGGGATTGTTTTTTCATGTTTGTGAGGAGAATAGTTTACCACAAGTTACCCAGAGAAGTGGTGGGATAACTCTTCAGTCAGGTTTTAGAGTTCAACAAACTTGTTTGATTATAAATGCCATTATTCAGTGGTCATGCATAGGGACAGGGTTGGAAAGAATACTTTTATCCTGCCTAGTCTTCAGCTGTTTCTAAGATGAAGTTTGAAATAACACAGCACTCAGTTTCAGCTCTCATGCTGTGAGGCGCTTCCTAATGCAGAATGTTGAACATACTTCTAAAAGCTTCTCACTACAATCCTTGTCTTCAAATATTGACATAATTTAATTCCTTTTGTTATACAGTATTCTAATGATGTGTTGCAGACCACTGTGTTACCAGCAGGACAAAGAAAGTCAGGGCACATCCACAGTGCTGGGTCCAGTTCTGAGCTCCCCAGTGAAGGAGATATGCACACGCTGGAACAAGTCCACCAAAAGGGTTCTAAGGTGGTGAAAAGATGGAACATCTGGCATTCAAGAAGGGGCTGAGAGAGCTGGAATTGTTCAACTGCAGAAGAGATGGCTCAGGGGGATCTCATACCTGATTGTATCAATACTTGATTGTGGGGATCTCCTTGTCCAGAAGAAGGCCACAGAGAGGATCAGAAGGCTGGACCATGTCTTCAAGAGACTGATTTGGGCTTTTAGCTTGGAGAAAGCTCTGGGGAGACCTTACAGCTCCTGCCAGTACCTAAAGGAGGGGCTAAAAAAGCTGGAGAGGGACTTCTTTCAAAAGCATGTAGGAATAGGACAAGGGGTAATGGCCTTAAACTAAATAAGAGTAGATCCAGATTAGATATTAGAAAAAAATCTTTTAAAGTGTGTTAAAGCTATGGGACATGTTGTCCAGAGAAGCTGTAGATGCTTCATTCCTGGAAGTGTTCAAGGCCAGGTTGGATGGGGCTTTAAGAAGCCTGGTGTAGTGGAAGGTGTCCCTGCCCACGTCAGGAGGATTGGAACTAGAAGGTCTTTAAGGTCCCTTCCAACCCAAACCATTTTATGATTCTTTGACTCTAAGTAAAGAAGGAAAAGCCAGACTCTTCTCTGACATGAAGTGACAGGATGAGAGTCAATTGAAATTTAGGAAACCACATACAAATATGAAGTAGAATTTTTTTTCTTTTGCAATGTGAGGATGATTGAAGACTGGAACAGGCTGTCCAGAAAAGTTGTGGAATCCCCATCCTTAGCCACATTCAAAACTCATCTGGGTGTAGCCCTGAGGAACCTGCTGTAGGTGACCCTGCTTTGAGCAGGGGACTTGGACAAGACAGTCTCCATACGTGCCTGCCAAATTCAACAATTCTGTTATTTGGTGAATCTACATATGTAGTGTGTGTAAAAGAAAGGTTAAACAGTACAAAGGTGATTGTATAATTGAACCTGCACATATCCTACTCTCAGCTACAACTGATCTGTTGACCAGTATAAGCTAAATTAATGGAAAAATGCCATACTGTGGTCACAGGTCAGAATATTATTTCAGTAATGAAATGGTTATTAACTTTTACCCATGAGGTGCTCATATTTCACCATGGTGTGGGTCATCCACTGTACAAACACAGTTGTAATGCCCCTGTCAGGATTGCTAGCTGGCTGTTCAAGCCCATTGGAGTGACTTTAGGCAACGTGTACTTAAATTTCTGTTTAAACGTCATGGGCTGGAAATGGTAAGCACACCCCCACAGGTAGTGACACTAAACAAGCAGTATCAGTCACAGGGAGCTGATAGAGGATGGGTGTTCCCATTCTCCTGCTGGCACAGTTCCAGCTAATGGCTTGATGATAACGTGGCTCTATCTTGGCATTCAAATGCAAAATGGTCATTTCAAATTGCTCTTTTTAAAAATATTTTTTCTGGAAGTGGCATAAGCAATGCTATCCCAAATCTTGTGAAATACTTTGTGGTCAAAAGGCTGATGTATGTTTCAGCAATGCTTGGTGCAGAGGAGCTGGGACAGAGCAGCCTTCTCTCATTTGCCCTCTCTCTCCACAAGGTCATTCCAGCAGCTGACAATGACTGAAATAGAAGCAAGCTTAAGCAGTGTGGTCTTTTTGCATCCAGCTGTTCCCAGTATCTAGCTGTATCATTTGGAGATTCTGTATGAGGCAGGGAATTCCCACATAGTCAAGTCAAAGGTAGTCTAATCTCTGTGTGCCAAAAAAATTCTGTGGAAAAAGATGGAAATGTGAGTGTGATCTGAAAGTGGATCACTTAAAAGTAAACCACTACCTGAGGAGCCATACATAAGTAAAAATGCATATACTAGAATTCCTGTGTCAATTATCTGTTAGGAGCCATTTCTGCTTTTAACGTGTCTGAATGAGAAGAAAAAACAAGGTGTAATTTCTAGTTTTGTGTTGAGAGACTTGTAGCTATCCTGCTAGGTTTTCAGAGCTGAATGTATTGAGTCACTACAAACACAAGCAGGCTGGGATTTCAGTTCCTGCCCTCCTATTTCGTATCATGCAGCTGCTGGAGCTGCAGAGCAAACAGGCAGCTGGTGGAGAGCTGCCTGCAACCAGCAGCCTCCTACATTCTGCAGGTGTTGCTGGGCAGAAGTAACCGGAGACCAGCTGGTAGCACCCACCTCCTTTCTGGAATGAATGGAGAGAACATAAATCAGCAGCACAGGAAGAATGGAGGAAATGCCTGTCTTTGCTTGGCTGTTGTGGAGCCCTGCTGTTTGCTGCTTTGGTGGGTTGGTTAGCATGGCTGAATCCAAGCTGCTAGTTCAGGACATAGTGCTGATCCCTCCAGAGATCCTAAGTTTTAAATGACAAATATCTTATCAAAAAGTTAAAAAGCAAACTGAAGGTATTGGATGGAAGTCATGTAGGTGATGTCAGTTATTTGGAGAGAAGCAATTATTCAACACTATATTCATGCGGCTTCAACATGCCAAAAGACCACAGGCATGGGAGTCAGTAATTATTGCTGTTATTCTCATTACAGGTTTGTATGGTAGGCACTATTTTCACCTGGTTCATATGAGGATTGAATAATAAACTGTAATTAGCTTATAAGCTTCACTGTCTGTTCTAGATCCCTGTACTTTCTAACTAAAGACTGTAAAAAGCTAAAAATTATTTGCAGTTTTGGATGAGCTTCATGTGGACACTTGAATATTGCAGATATCACATTGTGTGTGTGCAGAGCTGTTCTCTAGGGCTAGGAGCTGAGACCTTTGGCATGATCTCCTATAAAAGCTTTCTTTTTTCCTCCTCTTTTAGAAGAAAGGAAAGAAGAGATCTATCAGATCGTGGGTTCAGCTAAGGATGCCTTCATAGTTTTGAGAGGTGTTCCTTACGCTTCTCTTTCTTCTTTCTCTTGACCAGTAAGATTGTCACACCTGTATTTCCTTGCCAACTTCCTGGTTGATATGTGCATGAGATCAGCATCTAGCTTGCTTGATTTTGTTTCTCATGTAGTTGTTACACAGAACCAGTCCTACTTTTTGGTCTTAACTGTCCTGGCTCAGCCCAAAAAATAAATAACATTCTTATAGCTGTTAAATTAAAGCAGAGTCATCATAAAAGCCTAATCATTACTGTAAGAAGTAGCAAGCTGCATCTTGAACTTTGAGACCATCCTTTTGGTGATTGACACTGCTATGTCAATGAAACTTAAGCATGAATGCACCATAATAATAAGAATTTTCCAACCGTCTCCTTGACTCAATCAGATTGGTTATGAAATAAAACCACCCCGTTTTCTCTGTTAAATACAGAAAATGTGGGAATATAAAACTCCTGATACGAGTATCTCTACCTTTTAACTATTCACTTGGAGGCTGTAAGAGTTTCTGGGAGATGCCTTAACATTGTGAGGCACTCCAGCAAAGTTAGTAGGGGCCATTTGTTGTTGAATGTGCATTTGTCTGGCAAAGCTTGGGTCTACATTACTCACAGGCTTTTTAGTTCCCTTGCATTTGGGAAATGAGGAAAAAGAGTTTAATTTAACAAATCTTTTTCAGATAACTGACATATGCCTTGAAGACTAATGATGCTTAAAGGGGCACATGGCGTGATTCTTGGGGGTGTCCTGTTCGGGGACAGGAGTTTAACTTAGATGATCTTTGTTGTCCCTTCCAACTCAGCATATTCTATATTTCTACGGTCAGATTAAAAGAATAAAGATGTTAATTTAAAAGAAAAAGTGTTAAAGTCACAAAGGTCTGAAGAAAATTAAACTGGTGTTTTGTGTTTACAGGTAATTTAAATTTCAAAGCAAAATTGTTCCGGGGTATTATTTGTACTGCACAATCATAAGGGTTTTTTTTCCTGTCATTAGCATTGCTCATGTAAAGAAAAATTACTCCTTTTGCTCTGCAGCACCTGATTCCATTAGCAAGGTGAATTTATTAGCAAAGACCCCTCCAGGAAAGTCTCAAGAATTTTGCCTTTATGACACTGCACGACGTTGCCATGTTTCTTTCCTGTGGCATGTTTGGTGAGCAAACAAACCTTTTGTGAGTTCATAAAGTGATCTGGTTCACACTCAGCAGAGAGACTTCAGCTTCCAAATTCTATGTGCATCTGTCTTACTGCTATTCCTAAAAATTTAAAGTCAAACTCTATTCTTGGCCACTTGTCAAAAGGTCATTGTTTAATTTTTGTACAGGAATGTAAACGTTAAGTCAGCCCTTAAGTGAATCTCAAACTGAACACCCTTTGCTTTTTCTGACTGCATCAGCTGGTATGATAAATTCAGCTCGCCTTGCAAACTGCTTTATATAGAAACCTTGCTAGATAAAATGCTTTGGATCGAGTGGAAGATACATTGTGTTGGAGTTGAATTCTGTAAAACCTTTTAACCAGTTCCAGAACAGTGCTGCTCTCCAATTTGCTTGGTTTCAGTGAAATCTGCCTTGTGTACAAGTCTCGCCCAGGATGACTCGCAGAGCTGGCGAGCAGGAATCCCTAACAGCAGTAGCCCTGGGTGTTGGTTCCCAGCTCTGTGGCACCATAGCAATTGGGAGTGGCTTTGTTTAATTAATAATCAAACTATCCTACTTGCTACCTTTAGTTTGACTAGGGAAGTGGTGGGGGAGAGCGGGGGAGAGAGAGAGAGAGAGAGAACAAACCTACCTGTGGCATATAACAGTAATGAGGTTTAATATTACAGCAGATAAATGACAAAGGGTTTATTCTATGCATGAAGGAAGATACCCTTTTACTTTCTCTTTGTGTGTTCTATGCAAGATGGTATTGCATTCTGAATGTGTTGGAGACAGCATCCTAATGCAGGAATGCAGCTCCCAGTCAGCAAATCTGAGAGGTATGAAAGCTAACGCTGGGTTTACTCTGCTGGTTGAACAGGAGCTTGCAGCTAAATTGTACCAAAAATATTGCTGCAATTCTTCTAACAGGAAATGAATTTGATATAAAACTAAATGCAAACAAAAGCTCCACCCTACATTTTTGGGGGTTTTGTTGTATTATTCTATGTTTTCAAGATTGTCTTATTCTCCAGTTCATGCTAAGTCATGAATTTAGCAAAGATATTAATGAAAGACTCACCAACATCTCTTTGCCCATTTGCTACAGGTGCCAGGGTTGATATTTTGGAAAATATTTGGAGGCTAGAGTAGTAACACTTGTTCTTTGTTTTGGTGAAGCTATCCCTGCCCTTGGGCCAATTCATAGGCTCTGCACCATGCAACTTCAAAATAACAGTGGAGTTGGATTCAGACCACTCTTTTTTCATTCATTTGTTAATTCATTTGTTAATTTTAAATCTAACACTCTCAGTCTTCTGCAGAAGGATGAAAACCATGATTTAGCCAAGATTTTTGGGGCTAAATTTTGGGGAGCCAGGGAGTTATTTGTTGTCAACCAAACATTTTAAACAAAAAAAGTAACATCTAAAAAAAAGTGCTTGATCAAAGACTTGCATTTTTGCAAGTGTCAAGTTGTGATTTTGCAAAAAATAAGAAAAATCTGTTTGGATATGAAAAGCAATATTTTGTTCAAAATTTCTCATTGAAGTAAATATTTGTTTAGAATAAGTAATTATTTTTGCTTCACTTCCCAAAACGAGACTGTCACAGAGAATTGCTTGCAATGATTCTACTTGTGAAGATCCACAGTGTGAATAATTCTGTAAGTGAAAGCATGAGTCAGTTACAAAGTCTATGTTTTAGAAAGGACTTAACCAGTTGAACATTCTGGTGGGAGATTGGTAAGATGAAATCATTTTAATTGTAATTAGATGGTGGGGTAAGATGTAGCATAACACATGAAATTTGTAATTTTCCATAGAGTCTCCCACTCCTGGTTGAAAATCAGATAGCAGAATTTTGCCTTATAGAGTAAAATGGAGACTTTAAATGCTCCTTGAAGCGTAGAGAAGCTTTAAAAATTCTAAGAGTAAAAGATTCAAAATTTTGAAATTGCTATTCATTCAAGCTGCAACTTCAGGACAAAATGCCCCTGAAATCTGAACAATATTGGACTCAACACTTGAACCTACAACCCGGATTGCATTTTGTGTCTACCATTACTAAATTTACTTGTGACTTTCTACTAAGTCGCACTGATGTTCTTTTTGATTAGAAACACTTTGTTAAACATGTTTCAGGAGTTTAGCACTGCACAAGGACTACAGCTTTTACCATTCTGAAGGAGTTTGTTTTGGATATGAACTTGGGTCATTCCAGAGTTCTTGTGGGGCATCTTAATATGACATCTATGCTTTGAATCCCAGTTTTTCACTGGGGCTCTACCATTTATACCTCCAAAGAGGAAATCAAATAACCAACTGTAATGTTCTAAAATTATTTACATAGATCAATGCAGTTATGGAACAGTGTCAGTGAAGCTGTGTTGGCAAACTGTTACTATTACAATAACAAAAGGGGAAATTTTATAAATGGAGATGTGAGAACACAGGGTGCTTGTGAAGTTGATGGAGTCCCCTGTGCCAGAGCTACTGGAGCAGTGTTGTTGTAAGTACACACAGCAGTGGAGGAATTGGCAGGTCACAGCATAGCCACACAAATGTTTGGAAAACCTTTTCCTTTTGAGTGGTAAATCTTAGCTTATCTGATATAATACTGTGCAAAAATTGGCCTACGCTCCGCTGGGGTTATTTGGGACAGAGAAGTGATCATACCATCATTTTGACAGATGAAATGCACTGGGCTCTCCATTATGGGTAATCAGTTAACTGCTTAGCTGAGTGCCTTCATTCCTAAACTCATTTTCAGTCACTGAACTTCCCCTTTCTCCTTGGGTGAGCTTTGCCATGGTGCTGAGTAGCTGTTCCTTTGCTAGCTCTATGTGAAGAGTTTCACTTCTGCCAGGCACAATTTTAAGGTTAAGCTGTCTGAGGTACAGCTTGTGTGTCATGTGTTAGTGCTCAGTGTGTTCTGGTTCCTGTCCAGTTCCTGGGGACTGGCTTTGAACAAAAGCACCAGCTTAGAGTGAGGTCTCAGCCCTCTCCCTGAATGACCTGGGGGCATGATGATGTATGTGTTGTGATTATAACTCTTGGTTTGAAAACAATGTGGTGGGACCACTTTTTGTTGCTGCCTCAAGTTTTTAAATTAATCCTTAATTCTTCCCAATTATAGTGATGTCAGTATTTCATAATCTTTAAAATACTGTCCCTGTGGCACAGAATATGGAAATATAATTCAATATAATGCAGGGGTGTAGCAGGTGTGTGTTCAGGCATCCTGAACAGGATGTGCTGGCGGAAGTGTCCTGGAACTACCTTCCTCTTAATTCCTGCATTTAGCTCACTTGCAAAGCTAATTGGATATAGTCTCTTCGTGTAAGCAGTAGCTTGACTTGTACTTCTACTTTGTTTAATGACTAATCTCTTCCAATCTATATATGTTTAATCAGGAGATGACCTAGGTCAGATAATAAGTCTGCTGCAAATGTTCTATTTGCAGTATGTTGTGCTAAGCAATAGCAAATCTGTTGAGTATTCTTGTAGTGCAAATCCCTTTCAAATCACTTTTACTGATGGAGAGAAAACGTGTCAGCTTCTGAGTGGCTGCCTGCCTGTTCCTGACTGACTTGATGTTTTCAAGAAGAGTTTCAGGGAATAAATATACCCATGCTATATTTATCCATGATGGCTTCAATTTGTCAAGCCGCTGCTAATTTAAGTTGCAAAGAACTTCCTTTAGTATTAAGCAATTATTTCTAGGGTGATTAGGCTTAAATAATTTGTCCTAAATCTCAGACCTGTCCCAAATCTTGTGTACTTTTCTTGTTTACTGTTTTGATAAATGCAAATCTCTATATATCATTAAAATCTGATCCATAGATTTCAAATTGCCATGCCTGTCTGTCAAATCTACATTTTAAAAACATCTATCTATCTATCTATCTATCTATCTGTCTGTCTATCTATCTATCTGTCTGTCTCTGTCTGTCTGTCTATCTCTATACATATGCAGACTCCAGAAGGGGCAAAGGGTCTTGCCAGAGCAGTGATGCAGAAGGCCTCTTTTTCAATTAATATTTGGGAACAGGAAACAAGCTTCTTTCATGGTGGTCATTTTAAACATTTGATATCTACTAAGACCACTGCTCACTGTTGCAAAATTAAAAAGCCTCACGGACTATTCTGGGTTTTTTTGTGAGGAGTGACATCAAGACTGTCTATCAGAGAGTCTTTCTATTGTGGTCATCAGGCAACCCTGCTCCTCTGTGTGAATTTATTCTGAACCAGTAATCCATGCCTGGGACTGGGGATTGACAAGTTGGACGAATCTGCCCCTTGACAAAGGACGCGCTGTCTCATTACAGTGCCTAGAATGATGTCAATGATGTGGTTGGTGCTCTCTGAGATCACTGCTTCTCTGGTGAAGGGGAGGGCAGGAGGTCAACCCTGCCAGCCCAGCCTGAGGAATGCCTTCGTGCTGGCTCTAATTGTGCTCCTGTGGTGAGGAGCTCAGAAATGAGAGACTAAAGAACTGCACTAAGCTGCTGTGCTGGGAGAACTATTGGGAGGTTTTTCACATGGTAGCCTGTTCAACAAAGCCCCTAAATATACCCACGCTGGGGCATGGCTGTCATTCTGACCCAGGCTATTTGTTTCCTTCTTGCACGATTATTGAGGATTAATATTCTGCCTTCTTGGCCCCTGTAATATTCTGGTCTTGAGGGAGCATAGGAAACAGCTTATCCTATCAAATAAAGTGATAGGGAATGATTCTTGAATGCTTGATCATTCTTGTCACACTGTTTGACAACTCTTTTTGTGTTGTAAATGTGCAGTAAGACCTTTGATCCCTGAGCTGGTCACATTAAGTTCACTGCTCAAGCTGAGGCCCTGCTGTGCATTCAGTGAAGGGTTTGTATCTGTTGAAAAGAATGAAGGGACACAGAGTGCTTTGTGCAAACCAACCTGGGAGGATAGATGTGCTCTGGAAATCAAGTTTAAGCTGTGCCTCTGCAGAGGGAGTGGCATTGCTGTGCAGGCTGGCAGCTGCTGCAGCTGAACACAGCTTTGCCTTGCCCTGTTTGCGTAGCTGGGTGGATGCTGGAGACAAGGGGAAGGGGGACAGGAGCTTGGGCTGGTTTGCCCAGCATGCACAAGGTCCTCGATGAAACACAGGAGTCATCATGTGGTGAAAAAGGAAGAAAGCTACCCTGTGCTTTCTATGCCAAAAAGGGGGGGTGTCACTGGCAGCTCTTCCTGCCTGGATGCACATTTGTGCTGGAGGAAGAAATGAGAAGTCAGGGCGGTGATACACACACTTATGGTGTGAACGTCCTGTAGTGTAGGAAGGGATGCTGCCCCACAAAGCCTCCCACAAAACCCTGTAGGAACGATTGCAACCACTCCTGACATGACTAACCCTGAGTGGCTGCTTAGCAGAGTCCACAGTGAATAGCTGCACTGTGAAAGGCTTGGCTCACTTCTGTTCTCATAGGTGTTTCAGAAAGAGGGATCTCTAAATGAAGATAAATAGAATCAGTAATATAATAAACCAATGACAAAGAAATGTTGAGCAACAATCAAAATTCCATGCAGGAGCTGGATGTTTGCTGTCATGGATACATGCCTCTTTCTGGGTTATTTTAATTGTGCAATAGAATTTATATTTCAGAAAAGCACAAAATGCTGTTTTGGTGAAAAAAACCCATATAATACCTATAGATTTACCTAAAAACAATTATTTTAATTATAACAGTTTTTCTCTGATTGTGAAAATTCCTTTGATTTATGAATATTACTTAGATTATATGCCCTAATGATAAAATAATTTTATAATTGCTTATGACAGAAATTCACTGGAGAAGTATTTCCTTATTTATACCCCATGTTGTGGAAGCTACATCCTTGACTTTTTTGATTAATTTACCAGCTCAGTTAATCCAGGTGGCCTTCTTTTGGTCATGCCCACAATTCCTTTCCTTCTTCCTTTTAGGAAGGACCAAGACATAGGCACAAACTGCCTATACAAGGAAGCTGCATGGCCTGGAAATATGAGAGAGAGAGCAACGTGTAATCCCTGTAAATGATGAGGCTAGATTCTATAGCTCCTTCCCTAGGAAATCCATGCTGGAAAAGGGCAGTTTAAAGTATCTCAGACCAGCTTGTCTTCTATGCATTTTTGTTCTCTTCCCTGGAGAAAAGAACCTATAAAGGCACATTTTGCACTGTTGTTTACAGCCTGTGTCCCTCCATCTTCTGTTAAGTAGGAGAAGACTGTATGTTACAGTCTTCTGTATTTGTATTAAATACCTGTCAGTGATGATCCTCCCTTCCCCAGACAGCCACTGACAGCTGACTCATGCTTTTTTCCCTAGAGAATGGCAGCCTCAAGGCTTTAATTTTTGGCTTAATTCTGGCTCGAGTTCAGGAGAATATAATTTAAGGTATACAGAGGAATTTTTGAGTGAATAGTTTATCCTTTCTTTCTCTACTGTCTTACAAATTCAGTCTTACTTTTGACATTGCTTTCTGTCATTTTTTTCCTCTTAAATCAAGGGAGGATGAACATTTTTTGCAGACAAGGTAACAATGACCAGGAGAATTGAGATGCATGTACACATTTAAAAAACAAATTAAAGAAGTGCATCACTGTTATGTTCCCTAGTATGCAATGTCTTGCAATAAATTGGTTTAGTAACGCAGGTTACTAAATTTTCATCCCCACCTATAGTCCCTTTTGCTGTCTTATCCAAATAATTAGTTGAAGCATAAAGATGAATTTTAGGTCCATATGGTATAAGTGGTTTTGTCAACATGAAAAGGAAATAACACAGCTGTAGAAAGAGAATACATTTTTCAAGTTTAAAATGTAGAATGGCTACACTTATGTAAGTTGCTTATATAAGTTATCACTTACTTCATCAATTTGCACCTAAAATTAAAAAAGAAATCTGTGTTTAATTCAAGATTTATTCTTGCCTAGCATTGTCCCTTCTACTGTGTAAAAGCTGTCCTTTCTTTATTAAACAAGCTAATTTCTATCTGTTGTTCTACTCTGGTTTCACAAAGTCTGTCTTATATAGGAGATGAGTTTGAAAATTTTCTCTAATGATCACACAGTAAGTGCCTTGGTAACTTTGAGGATAATTAGAGATGTTTTTTGTTGCCTGAAGAGGTGCATAAAGAAGTGATTAGAAGCAACATATGCCAGGAGGAGGCAGCCTTTCTATATCAAGCTTTTTATAACAAGAGATTATAACTACTCACAATGTAACTGTAGAAACACACTGGCAATATGTTTGATGTTTCATACAGTAAGTCTATATTCATCTTATTGGTAATAAAATCAGTCATTAAAAATATTACCCAATACAGGAGAGACAACATGTTCCAAATATGTACTAGCATTGCATGAAAGCACTTGATGTGTAGGTAAATCACAGGAAGTGATTGTGTACACTTCCCTTCAGGTATCAGTAGGGAATTCAGGCATCTGGTCAAACCAAAGCACTTCATGCCAGCAGTTTATCTGATTTCGGAGTAACACTCCTAAAATAAGAGAACATAACTTGTCAGGAAACTTCAGGACACGATAACTAGCTGCACACTGAAGGCCAGGGCTCTGCTCTGAGGCAATTGTTGCTCTCCAAATAGAAGTTAGCTTCATATTTAGTAGATACAGTGCCAAGCCTTTATTTCTCCTGCCACCTGCCTTAGGCTGTAGTGGATACTCTGCCCTTGAAACATAAGTTTCTCCCCTCAATTAACAAGGCTACCTAGCATTTAGCTACTAGTTAAACTTCAGATAAGCTTGTAACAATCAAGGGATTATGATTATTCTTTAATCATGTGTCAAAATGAACCAGGGAGAACAATGATGACAGCTACCATTGCTTCCCTTCCTCAAGCAGAGCCAGTATTGTTGAGTAGGAATAGTGCATTTTACTTGTGCAGTAATCACTCACCTCAAGTACCATGTGAGGGGCATAATGGCCAAATGGGAAAGTGTGTTCAGTCAGGAATATGTGCTGCTGTTGGAACTGAGTTCTGTCCTCACTCCATGGAATGAGAGAATTGTTTGGGCTGGGGGTTGCAGCATTATATGTTGGTACTGCTAATACCATATGGGAAGAACCTTAAGGATCATCTATTTCCAAACCCCCTTCCATGGTCCGAGACACCTTCTGCTGGACCAGGTTGCTCAGGGCCCCATCCAAGCTGGCCTTGAACACTTCCATTAGAGTCCTAGTAAGCCCAGCAACTGCATGCTGATTTTTAATTCCTCCCATTTGTTCCCCCTGCCGTGTGTGTCTGTGGACAGGCAGTATGGAGAAGCACCCAGTTGTGTTAGTTACCCACAAAGGGGATGGGAGCCATAATCCTGCCACCTATCCTCCCTCCACCCCTGTATCAGGGTGCAAAGCAATCTACAGTTTCATAAGTGAAATACCTCTAGAAGTATATTTTTATTCCTGATTTAGCAAGCATAGCCAATACCTTCACAAATTGTGTATATAAATACATAATATTTTTATTTTTCTCTGCACTGTTTTAAATTATTATAATTACATTTTTGGGATTTTGCTTGTTTTTCAACTTTGCTGCTGCAAAATGTGGCTATAAGCCTGACATCTTTTTGGCAACTTGCCCCTATAGTCCCTATGTAGTTTGAATATTTCCATGATTTATCAGCATACTGCTACAAACATATTGAGCCTACATGACTAAAATATACATCTAGTATAATGCCAAAGTATTTACTGGCACTGGCAACACTTGCTGTTGTCAAACTTGGAACCACATTTTAAATGAATTTAAATGAATTTCAGCTTTACCTGGAGACAAGGTAGCTACTAAAAAACCTCTAGCACTGTAGATAGAACTGTGGAATTATGTTCACCAAAAGTATTTTGGGAATTCACTCTTTCTCAAAGACATTGTTTCTTTTAGGTTTATGGCTCAGTAGACCATGTTATGAAACTATATTGCAGGAAGACTTTTCTTTAGCTTTCTTGGTGAGTCATCCTCTCAAAGGACACGTATCCTTTGATTTGTTTCAGTGCAGGAAGGAAAGGTTTTGTGGTTTATGTGTTGGTTACAAAATTGTGGATGCTTGCTTTCATTTATCTTAGCACAATGCCTTTTCTCCCTTAATTTCAGGAATTCAAATGACTGATAGAAGAGATTCCACAGTCAGAAAGAGGCAGTGCTAATTAGTTGGTGCTTTTCCCCCTTAATATTAGCTACCTAAAGGCACCCTCAGTTCCTTGACCTGCCACATGCATTTTGTGTGATCTTAACCTGCTTGTGTTTTAGTTCTTTCTCTATAAAAATATGGAAAGCTAAACATCCTTAGCTCCTGCAACTCACTTCAGGGTAAGTAACCATAGGAGCTGTCAGTCTCTTTAATGCTGCCTCCATATGGTAGGACACCTTCAGGCAGCACAGCTGCCTGTGGATTCAGCTTTGCCTAGTGCTTAAGGTGTTTGGGTCTTTGTGCTCCAGAGATGCCCTGTAGCTGTACCTAGGGCTGTACAAGCTCAGCTCACTACCTGTGCAGTCAACACACTTGGTCAGGAAAGGCAGCCTGAAGGTATCCCCAGTGGTCATTCTTGATGGTGATCATAAAGCAGCTGCCACATAAACATTTCAGACAGGTTCACATTTGCAGTGTTGCCTTCTAGAAATAATGTATGAAATAGTGCTTATTCACTTAAAATTCTCTGTGAGATATCCACAGAGCTGTTCCTTGGCTTTTATAAACAACAACCAAACAAATGCTAAAGGTTTATTTCTCTTTAACTGAGTTATTCTGCGTCTCATATCTTGAGACCAAAAATGCAGGACAGCCCATAATACATTCTTACTGGACTATGACTCCCTCTGTATTCATTTATTTGGTCAGTAAATAAGAAAGGGCGTTTTTCCAAGGAAGGAAAGACTTAATCTCCAGGTCCAGGGCAACTGCTGCTCTGAATCTTTTAATTCCTTTTTTGGGAATTCATTATGGAATTTGGGATTTTTTTTTTTTAATACGAATGTAGCCATTGAGGCCATGAGGGAATATCTTTTTCAATTAGGGCAAGAATGCTGCTCAGTAGGAATGTATATATGAAAATGTTTTCAAATACAAATCATATTGAGAATAACATAATGATTTATATATTGGTTGTGGAGTTGTCTTCCAAGTGAAGCAGTGGAGATCTGGAAGATGCGTGCTCTTCTTCTGCTCTTATGCTCTGATAAAAATGCTCAAGAGCTATATAAAATCACAGCCCCAGCTACCTGTAGGCTTGAAGCAAAAAAATCCCTTAGCTGAGCAGGGCTACTTTTCTCTCCATCCTGTGCAATATTCCTTACCATGGGGTGTAGCTTCTCCTCCAGGCAGTCACTGCTCTCTTCCCTGCATGAGAACATAAGCAATGAGGCCGGTGGTTTTCATACATCTGTGCATTTGTCTCTCTGCAGCTGGCTGAGTGCTAAATAGCAGGGTGGGTTCTTGTGTGCCAGCCTTTCACAAACAATCACCTGGGGACGTGTAGCCAGGGTGTGCTAAGGAGTAAAGAGTGATACCTGAGAACGGTAACAGAAGACACAGTAGATCTTTTTGAAGCCATTTTAGGCTCCTTCCTAAACCAATAACACAGTCTAAGCACCAACACAGTCCATGTGGAGTGTTCTCTTTTGAGTCTTATGAACTAGAAGAGTTATTGTGTATGGCACTTTTTCTCACAGGTCAGACTTAGACATGTACAAAGGGTGACTTGATGAATGTCTGCTGGAGTTGGCATTATAGGGAAATTTCAAAATGCAGTTCTTGATATGTCAGTGTGAACTAAAAGATAATTCTGCTTATTTAGGTTTTTTTCTAATTACACAGAAATAGGGGAAGCAGTAGTTATTGTGTGTTCTCTCGGATTCTAAAGGGATCAGCAAATATCTGATACCTCATAAAAGAAAACAGTCTGCTGAAATAGACGCACTTTTAGTGAGGAGGGGCTCAGTTATTTACAATACATGGTAGCAATCAAAGGTGGAAGTGATGAATTGCACAAACATTTTAAGCAGCAAGGAAAAAGAATTCACAGATAGACTGCAAATTCTGTAGATTTTCTGGTAAAAAAAGTAAGCACAGATAGACTGCAAATTCTGTAGATTTTCTGGTAAAAATGTAAGTATTCTTCCCCTTCTATTCAGTGGTTTTGGACTTTTTAATTGCCATGGAGACTATTCATTTCCTTCTGACTTGCACTGTAGATCTCTACATCCATTTGAAAAAAGGAACAAACAAAAGGAAACAGACCAGTGACTAGGTTGATTCTGTGGAGGACACCTCAGCATTTGGAAATTTCTGTGTGTCAGCCTTTGGCAGGAACACGTGTAGTACATGAAACAAGCCTAATTATATCAGTCTTATTCTGCAAGATCAAGTTGCTTTGCATTTTAAGTGCTGAGGTGTCCCACAGTCTCTTGCCTCCACGGTACACAAAGGTATGGTGCCTTTTCTTTTGTTCTGGTCAGGTGCAAATATTTGCACATGGGAAAATGTTTTAGCTCCACAGACCAATAGATCAGCCATCTGCCTGGAAAAGGGAACGCCTTGCTGTGCTGAGACGGATACACAGGGGAGGATCCTGTTCTGTCAGTTCTCAGATTCCTGAGCCTCACCTCACTGACGTTAAGTCCACGTTTGTTTGTCTACTCTTGGTCTGATTACACCAGATAAATCCAGACAGTAAAGCAGAGACGGATATGTGAGCAGGTGGCAGTAATTTTGCTTCCCAGAATATGTTGTGTTCATACCAAAGGCAAAACTTAGAGAAATCTTTTTGTATAAAACATGGATTTCTACAGGTGATGCCGCATTATGCCCATGAAAATGTTAACATCTAAACACAGAGAATACAGGTTATGAATTCTGTAAAAACACACAGTCTACACAGATAGGTTTTCTCATCTACTGGTCCTTTTACTGTGAATGAATTTATTCCATGTAAAACAACTGCTCTCACATTCACATTTTCAGTCTTTTATTGTCTTCCTTCAGCTCTAACCTGATTGGTTTAGTTCCAGATAGCCAAGGAACAAAAGGAACAGTTCCCAACTCTTTCCTTAAGAAAGTGGAAAGTAAAGAGTATAAATAAAAATCTGCCCACTAATATTGTGAATAAATTTGTGTGGTGAGCAAACAGAAAAGCAGGGAATAAAAGAGAGAGCAGATTATCATGCTATTTATTTCAGAGGAAAAGAGGGGAAAGAATCGTGTTAAGTCTGTTATTGAACAGGTTACAGACTTACTCTCTTATCTCAGAGCAATGAGACTTTAATCTGAGATATGAGTTTCTGTTCCATCAGCAGAAATATTACCTGACAAAAGAGACTTCAAAGAGAAGGCAGAAATGTAGTAACAGCTCTAAAATTAGGGATAAAAATTAGGGATAAGTGTTAAATTGAGTAATGAATAAAAAATATGTGCATGCAGGGTGTCTTTTACCTGAATATCTAGCTCCACCAAATGGGCTTGATGTGAGTCTTTAAGAATGTCAAAGATTTAGTCCCATTTCTGAAGGCTACAGCTGGGAACAGATTTTGGCATAGTACTTGTGGGGATTTGAGAAGGGAAAGAAAAGGGTGAAATCCCGTTTACTGACTTTGCAAAGAGATTTCATCTGACACAGCATAACTCATGTGCCTGTGACATGTCTAGAAATTGGCTACTCTCTGCTTGAATGAGTGGTTTCTTAAAACTGTTACAAATTTCCACAACAGCGAATACTGCTCTAGGTTACAGATGCAATCATTATCAATAATACCTTTGGAAATGAGCCTGGATTTTCTTCAAATGTTAAAATAACATTCATTGCAGTGTAAATCTAAAGGCTAGCTTTCGTCTGACAATTAAATCAGTGATCATTGCATTGTTCTGAAAATTTGGTTATTTATTTTGTTTAATTCACGTAGTTTGTTTCCTGTCTGCTGGCTCAATATCAAATGCCAAAATAAGCAGAACAACCATAGCCTTCCAGGACTAAGGTTTGAATTACTTGTTTCTTCTACAATTTCAGTAAGTGGTAATTCTACCATTTTTCCCCTTTTACAGTATTTTACAGGTGAGATTATGAAGTTAGGCTTTCCTGAGATCAAGCAAGATCTGGACTGTGATCTTGTATCACAAATCTTTTTGGATTGCATCTTTGTGCATTCTTGACAGCCACCTCTTGGCTTATGAATTGATCCACTAAAGGAATACAGAGCTTTAAACTGGACTTGAAGAGAGAAGGGGATAAAACCCAGGCTCCCTGGAGTTAAGTCTGGCAGTGTCACACAGATGTTTGAGGGACAGTGTGCTAGTGAGGTCCTTTGGTCTGTTCTCTCAGTGGAGGTAGGGGATGAAGCAATGTGGCAGCAGAGACACAAGGGTTATTGATATCAGAAACCACAGAGTGCCTGGGAATGGTCATGTAGGAATTAGGGTTTCTCCCTCCAAAATGGTGGCAAGATCAATAGCCCAGCTGAAGAGCATCTACACAGTGCACACAGCATGGGCAACAAGCAGAAGGAACTGAGAGCCACTGGGAATCAGAAAAACTGGTGTAGATTGCCATCATGGAAACATGGTGTGCTGACAGGCACAACTGGAGAGCTGCACTGGATGGCTATGAACTCTTCAAAAGGGACAGGCAAGGAAGGGGAGGCAGTGGGGTGGCCCCATATGTTAGGGAGTTTGGATGGTCTAGAGCTTGGTGATGGTGATGTCAGGGTAAGGGTTGGTGAATGTTTATGGGTAAGAGTTTGGAAAGGCCAATAAGGCAGGGGCGTGTCCAGAGAAGGGCAGTGGAGCTGGTGAAGGGTCTGGAACACAAAGCTCTGGGAGGAGTGGCTGAAGGTACTGGGGTTGCTTAGCCTGGAGAAAAGGAAGATGAATGGCTGCTGTGGCTACCCTGCATCATCTCTGGCAGCTAGTTTGCATTCCTTTCTCCAGAATATCTCTGGCATGCTCAAAAGAGGGTATGACCACAGACAGGGAAAGCTTGCCAAATCTGGAACAGATAAAGATATAAATGAGTAGAGCTCAACACAAATCAAAGGAATGAGATTTGCAGTTTAATTTTACTTCTAGCACTTTTCCCATAGGTTAAAAAGATCTTACTGATTGTAAAGACAATACATTCCTAATTACTATTTTTTTCTCTTAGTGTACAGGTCATTTATCTCCACTCCATTGGAATATATGCTTGTATTCAAATTTTACATAATTGTGAAGATGTGGATATGTGCAATATAACTCACTCATGACATATTAATACTAGGTATTGTGAATTAGCAAAGCTTTCCTGCAGAGATCCTTCTCTCATATACTATATGTACAGAGGCAGCATCAAGCAAACACAGGTGGCACCAACAAATGACACAGGTGCTTTACGTGTAACATAACATACATGCTCCTGCTGTAGGTGAATTGCTAATGATTTTGCTCTAACAAAAACCCACATTGCTGGGATAGTAAACAATTTCAAGTGACTTTAGCTTTTTACTCAAAACAGGTGTCCACCCTTGCATAAAGTGAATCCTGTGAAAATTTTGCCAAGATTTTGTATGTACAGATTCCCTCAATAAGCTGCCAACTTTATGGTGGAATTCTGCAGAAAAAGAGGGAATGACCTGGGATGAGCTTCCCATGACTGAAATGACATTTAAATGCCAAGAGCTAGGATAAACTTCCTCATTTTTCTCATGCCGGAATCTACAAACTTAGCCTCAGTTTTGGAGTTCTGGGTCTATCTCCTTCCATCTCTCTTGCTTCACTAATTACATTTAAATCCCAAGAGCTAGGATAAACCTCATTTTTCTCATGCCAGAATCTACAAACATCACTTAGCTTCAGTTTGGAGTTCTGGGTCTATCTCCTTCCATCTCTCTTGCTTCACTGTATCTTTATTGCAGCAAAACATGTAACTGCCTTTTGATTATTATCACCTCACTGAGACTGCATGCTCCCTCTCTTCCATTTTCAGCTATCACAATAAAAGTTAAAGGATTATACAGAGGAAAGCTAAGCCCAGAATACTGTTGTTGTAGGTGTTTTTGTTTGATGTTTGTTGTGTTTTTGTTTGTTTGTTTGTTTTTGAGGGTTTGGTTTGGTTTGCCTTCCCCCCCTATGTAAGCTATTCCAAAATTTATAGCATGAGCTTTCCAGTCTGATTTGACAGTAAAGTTTCCTTTAATGAAAAATGACTGTATAAAGCAGGGCTACACTAACAATTAATAAGTTTCTTGCAATAAAAGTTAAAATGGGGAGGCAAGATGTAGATATTAACTCATGTAATAAATTGCAAACAGACATCAAAAAGATTGTACTCCTCTTCAGAAGTCATAGCTCACCTAACTGATTCACAATTGGGTTGCTAAAATACAGCTTAAATTTGATGCACTTATAACCATAATTTTCAGTTACTTATATAATTAATTTCAAAGTGTTTAATGTATTTCTCCTCATGTTTTCCAAACTTTAGTCTTTCTATTTTTGTTCTCCAAGCTGTACATATACATTTCGTATGAAATCTGATATACCAAATCTGCTTGGTAAAAGTTCAGCTTGCAAGTAGAGACAGAGGTGCAGCTTCACCTCGTAGAGGTTATGGTCATTTCACTGGTTACAGTTCTGTCTGAATGAGGCGTAGTGCTTTCTTCATGTTCTCTATTACTGAAATAAAAAATAAATAAGAACTGTGAAAATGTATTAGAAGTACATTTGTACAATTAAAAAAAAACCCACCTAGCTTTGTTTAGTAAATTATTCACAATGAAACTGATTTAATGGTAACACATTTTATTTTAGAGATTGATATTAAACAGAAAGAAAAAAAATTCATGAATCAAAATGTATAACTTAAAGGATTTGACAAGAATTCTTGCAACTCCCTCATTTCTCAACAGCAATCTGGTAATCAGATGTGATGTGTGTATTTGTGGTGAGATACTGCCTTGGTGTCAAATAGATGGCATAGAGTAAGAACTGGCTCAACCTGAAAAATCACATTCCTTTCTGATATATGGCTGTTAGGGGTACGGACACAACCACCTGCATTTCTTTACTGATTCCCTCCCACCACGGGCTATTTGCATTGTACAGTCAGATACTTTCAAGCATAGTGACTTTCACCATTCTCCGTACAACTGCTCAGATCTTGATCCTGAAGGTTCTCACCCATGATCTTTCAATTTTTCTTACTTGAGTAGTCCCAATAAATTCAATGGGACAATGTGTGTGGTTGTTTCTCTAGAAAAGGTTAGACCATTGTAATTTATTGCAAATGCTCTCACAAGGAATTTATTCTTTACTTTGAGATCCTAATGGATTCTCAAGCCCAAGTGATCAGGATGGGGGGTATCTGGCTGCCTACAATGTGAAATACAAAGTAACACAGCCAAGGGCACTTACAGAACATCATGTCCTGCGGTTCGTAGGTGTAAAGCCGGTTGGAGTATCTGCCTGTGATGTCAGCTCTTACCGTGAGAGATGGGTCTGAAAAAGTGTTTGGGTTAAATACTGCCCTCCATTCCCACAACAGCTGAGGGTGATCGCCTGGCATTACTTTGGCAGCCCTGTTTCTGATTTCATCAGTGCAGCAATTATGAGGCTGTTACGTTCTGTTCCAAGCAACTGCTCTTTACTTGGAGAAATCCTGAACAAAAGCTAACACTCATTTTTATAGTACACAGCTAGGTTTAAATGCTAGGTTACTCATTCATATTTAAAGAAAAATGTCCCGTTTTACAGGTTCTGAGTTTACATCAGAAGAGGTTAATCTGACCAGATGCACACATAGTAGTGGTCATGCCTATCTATGGCAGTAGATAGCATGACTTACCTAGGGCCTTCAGAACATCTGATTCTTAATGTTCCCAAAGTGGGAACAAGTTGTTGTGAACCTCTCTTCTCTCAGTTACCCTTCCAAGTTTATTATTAATTTACTGATTGCTAAAACTACACTGCTCTTTGTCTGAGTGTGGGCTGAACTCTGAATGCCATCACAGAGCTAGTCACTCCAGGCTTCCTGTACAATGATTGAGAAGGAACAGGCACGCCAAGGCATAATTAATTTGGTCCATTCCAGAAGTCAGCTTTAAAAGGGGACAAATCCTTAGATACCAATGACTATTGCTTTATTCTGTGGTAATGTCCACTTTATAGCCATTTACATTCAGTCAGATATTGGACTTTTTCAGTAAACTTTGTCTTGTAACAGCACTAGCAAGAAGCACAGAGAGCAAAAGCCCAGATATTAACAGACTTTTAAATGTTCTGCTCTCAAGCCCAAATTAATATCCTCCAGGACATATCTGTAATGTGAGGAGCTTTACAAGAGTCAAAGTATACAACAGAAGCAGAGAGATTTTCTTTCGGCAAAATGAATCACTTTGATGTCCCCACAGGACAAGAGTGGCATAATTCAGATATAACAACTTTGATGATACATAAATATTTTACATACCTACAAACATGATTCGAGGCACATACTGTCCATCAGGTGACAGGTTTTTATCTGTGGTTTCATGCTGGTATAAAAATTAAAGCTAGTTGTTAAAATGTTTCAATAAATTTTGCTGAAATAGTACTACATGTGAGTAACCTTGTACCAGAAGACAAAACCAAATAGGTACTACTCATGTGTGAATACACATGCACAATTGCCTCTACTTAAATAACTAAAATATCAGATATATTATCTAAAATGACATGAAAAAACAGGGCAAAGAAAGAGAAAACACAGACAATGAAACAATACCAGTCAAATCGCCCCAAACCCTTCATACCATGAGATTCAGCATAATGAAGTTATTTTGGGCCATTTCCTGTATTTCTTCATTTTCTGCGAAAGCTTTCTTCAGTGCTAGAAAAGACAGGAACACTTTGAAATCCATCTCAAACGCTGCCTTTCCATCTGTGCTTGGGCACCACACTGGCCAGAGACTGGGCCACATTGTTCTGTGCTGATTCACATTCCTGAGGAGACACTTAGGGTCTCTATCGCTGCTTTTGGGGGCTTTTTGGCCTGTGGCAGTGCAACCTCTGGCTATGAAAATGGAAGCTCTCTTCTGTTATTTATGAAGTCTGTTGTCTCAATGGATACCATGTCTTGGCATGACAAAAGTGCATTTTTCTCAGAAAATTCTTGTTAGATCAATTTCAGCAGCCCTGTCCTTGCCTCCTTCTTTAGTTACCATTTCAGGAGAGCTAAACAATATTCAATCTGTTCAATGAGTGGGTAGCCAATCTGTGCCTCTTAATTTAAACTGAGTGCTGCATTTGGGATAGCAGCACAGCAGCAGTGAGAATTTTTGATGTTCTTTATTGCATAGTTTCATAGTGGAGTTTTTGTAAATAATGGTAATAAATTTTTCACTTTTCATTTACCTGTTTTTCTGAATAATTTTCAGTAAGTGCAATGCAAATATAGGTTCAGTTTCTTACAAAAGTATTCACAAAATTTTAACATATAAAAAATCAAAATTACCTTGGCAGTATTGACAGTCTTCCAAATGATGAATTACCATCAGTGGCTTGTTACTTTATTAACAATAATAAAAGATGTAGTTAGGTCATTTGACATGTATTTAGATGGATGATTTTACTAGCAGACTGAAAAAGACAAATTGCATTTAATCATATGTTAACCCACAGTAAAACCATGCCGACATTCTGTAAAATATTACAGAAATTTCTGAGCAAGGGAAAAGAGCATAAGCACTCAATAAAAGAAAGAGATAGAGAAACAGAGTTTCTGTGACTAAATAGGCTGTCTATAGTAAGAGATTCTAGAAGAAATAATTTCATAATTCACCATAATTTAATTGCCAGGTAGTAAATAATCAGATTGAATAGGTATTTAATGTTGCTTAGGTGAGACTTTCTCCAGGGTTAAGAAAATAAAAATAATATATATGAATTAGAATAAAATAGATTTTAGAAGATTGGGTTTATCATCAAATACTTTCCATGAAAAGTTTCTTGTGTTTTAAGCTTTCTTGAATAGCTATACAGCATATTACTTATCTTCTGTAAATAGCTTGATAAAGTGTTAAATTTTTATATTTTGGATGTCAAAGCATAAACAAATTCTGTGCATTTCCTCCCATATTTTTTAAATTATATTTACTGTTCAGCAGGTCAGTTATTAATGCTGGGTCTGCTTTCAATGTCAGGAGTTATTAATTTCTAACCATTTTCACACAGGGTACATGAAATTAATTATCTTTTGTTTTACATATAATTTGTCTTCAATTTAGCAATAGCTCATGCTACACTATTGTGATCTACAATGAGCTGTAAAATATATTTAAATAAGTATTGTTATGAATTCTCAAATATATTTGCAGCTGAGTCTCCAAGAAGACAGCTTGGAACTTCCTTTTCTATCAAGATAGTGAGAAAATATATAATGAACATATTTCAGCTAATAAAGTGTTGGGGGAAACATCAAAGGCAGTAGATTACCATACAAAAGAAAATGTCACAGATTTCAAGGAAGTAATCAGAAGCACATGACATTAAAACACAATAGATGTAGTTTAAAAATGTATGGTATCTATTTCTGAGCGATAATGTAAATAACAACTCTTGTGGCAAAGAAATGACAGCATTACATTATTGGTCCATGATGTTTCTTCAGAGTCATAAGAGTCCTAGAAGTCCTTTTGTTTATAGGCAGTCTGTTTATTTAACTGGGTGGTCTGCAGATCAGCTCTCATGGTGTTTCTTTGCTCTGTCTCATTATTGTGTATTCCAGCAAGACAGATTAACAGCTTTGTCTTCATGCTACTTTTTAATCTCTTACCTTTTCTTTGCTTGGTAAAGCCCTTCTTCATAAGTTTGTACCCATGTAATTTCATCTCCCCACCCTAGAAATAAAACAAAAGGACTAGCTACTGGCCAGGCAAGTAACTAATAACAAATTCTTTTTTTAATATTTTTTTTCTTTTTTGTTTATGTGTATTAACTTTTGTATGCAAATAAGATTTGGGGTTTTTAGTTGGAGGTTCTCTAACATTGTGGATATGCTAATTTTACATCTCCTGATAGATACACTAAAAGTTTAAAAAACCTCAACCAAACAACCCAGCCTCCCAAAAATCTCAGCTGGTTGCGTATCCAGTTCAAGTCCTTTGACAGACTTTTAGTAATCTTTCTAAATGCTCAGAGGTCCCTAAATCAGCACCCAAGTCCTTTCTATCTTCATATTTTCTGCTCAGTATTTCATGTAGACCCTGGGACTTAAAGAGAAGCTGGCATATAATAAGATAAAAAGAAAATATGACAGCTCAAATAAGATCAGCTTTAATATGAATGTCATTAGAACAGTCTTGGAATATACACTTAACTCCAAAGTAACTTCAATCCCTGAAGTTGCAAGCTCTTCATTTAATTAAAGAATTCAATCAAGGAATGGCTGTTAAATAAAAATCTCCACTGAAACAAAATCCTAACATCAGCTCCATGGCTCATCCATAGCTGGGGATATGCAGATCTCAAAAAATCAAATTGTCCAGTTGGTTTCATGCCTTCAGGTCCAAAGGATGCCAGCCCTTGCATAGTAGATCCCTGTATCCTAGGCAGTGTGGCTCTATTCATGACAACTCTCATGGGAATTGTAGAACAATTTCTGGACCAGGTTAAAGTTCTGGTTTTTCTGTGCTGTCTGGACAGTACTTTGACCAGCCCAAATTTGCTGTTGGATTTCTCACAGGAGAATTGCTTGTGATGGTTCTAGATCATGTCTTCTTCCAGTACACAGGTCTGCCTGGCTGGTGGTGGGACTCTGGCATGCTGACCAGTGCCTTCCCAACCCTGGCTGCTTCAGCTCCTGCTGCAGGTAACTGCACACAGGAGTCAGCAATTTGGGGGCATTTTGCAGCACATTTTAGCATTTCCCCTTGTCTGTGAAAATTATAGGTAAAGTGCTCAAGGCATCCCAATAGGCCTGAAATCAGAATTTTTAATTTTTTTTCCAAATCTGACATAATGTGAAATTTTTTAAAATCGTTTTTGTCCTTTTTGGCTTACTGAGAAAAAAATAAATCCTGATCTAGGGAAACTAGGCAACGCATTCCAGATTGATAATAACCTTTCCCCAGGGACACTGCTTGCAAAAAGCGTTGTGAAATTTCTCTTAGTTTAGTCCAGGTGGTGCATGATTTTGTCAAATGATCTCTGAGCAATTAAGCTCAGATGGAACATCTGAGAGATGTGCAACATTTCCAGGATAGGGAAAACTCAGATCCTGTGGGATCTGCAGGCATTATATGGCCTGCAGAAGAGATTAGGAAGAGAGATGAAGATTTGGTTGTTGTTGTTGATTAGTCCCAAAAGGAGGAGAAAGATGGGGAAAAGAAAAAGACCTTGCTAAGCTATTTTTCTGCTTGTATTTCTAAGGATTGATTAGATATAAATAAGTTAAAACAGGGTCTTTATTTAACATTCAGGTTGAAAATTAGGCACCCTAGGGAAGTGAATTACACACAGTCATGCTTTGCAGTGGATATCTGATGAAAAGCAGAAAAAAAAGTCATGCAGGAAACCCCATCAGTGGTTCAAACTGTTCTGTGTACAAAAATGAGTCTGTAGAAAATTTGTTCCATAGCAATTGATGTTATGGTAGGTTACAATAAGAACATATATTTCAAATGGTCTGTGAAAGAATATTTTTTCACTGATAATCCTACATGTACATCTTGATTTGAGAGACTCAGTTCAGGTTATTTGCTTCTGTTAGGTCACTGTGAATTATATGAAATATGCAGGTTATATGAGGCCCTCAGTCACATGCTTAATAACCTGATGGAGTCAAATGATGTGAAATAAGAACATATATTAATTAGAGCATCACATAACACTAAAGAAAACACACCTCAGTCAATATATATGTGCATTCTAGGTAAGTTTTATAAATATATATGTTTGTGTATATATATAGATACACATTCTATAAATGTACACTCAAAATAAACATAATTGCTGATCTGTGTGGTGAGGTAAGGAGATAACTACATTCAGTGAACACAAAATACCTCTTGACAGTGTCTGAGGTGCTCGTTTTTCCTTTTTAATTGCCATTGCAAGGTTGGAAGTGACTGCAATTAGCAGGAGGGACAAGGCCAGTGTAGAATGGAGCATTATTTCCCTTCCGATGCAAGGAAACTGGAAAACAAAGAAACAGTTTTAGTCACATGCACTTGTCACCTGGTGCAGTGTAGATCAATATGTTAATGGCATCCTAACAATCTGTATTTCAGAGACATTTCTGGTTTTTTTTCTAGAAATGCTTGTCTTTGGGAGGAAAATGCAGACTGGAGGTGCTTAATTTTACTGTGCAATGCTACTTTCAGCAGTCAAAATGAGGCTGCAGGCTACTGTTCTCATGTAATTCTCATGAACTAATACAATGTTGTAATACTGGATCACAACAATTTCAAGATCCTGCTCCAGGTTTTTTCATTTCAGTGAAAAGTAACGTTATTTCTTTTTACATTGGACCCATTTTGTCAAAAGATGTCTCCTAATATCCTTCTTAATTAAGTAGGAAGATTGGCAAGAATTTGCCCCAAGTATAATACTCTTTAAATTGTCCAATCCTTCGAAAATGTTGAAATTGCTGTAGTTTTTAAAGTCTCCACTTAAAAAATTTCCCGTTCTTCATTGCATCTTTTACACTGAATTTCAACTCCTTCTGAATAAAACAATTCATCTGTGTTTCTGGCTGGGTCAGTATTCTCTTCCTGACCCAGATCAACATTAGAAATTCAGTAACTTCTTACCTTGATAAAAGTCAGCGAACAGAAGCAAGAGTTGAGAAAAAGCATTACAAAGCCAAATTGTTTTTAATTGATAAGTTTACTTTCTTCCAGTACAATCACTTCTAGGCATTAAAGATCTGATACTCAGGTGGATATCAAATGGTTTCAACTGAGTTAAAAAATGTAATGCATGTAGGTCAGGATACCTGTCTCAGTCATTTACTGGAGATCCCACTTTTCAGAGGTTGAGCTTTAGGATCTACCAGGATGCCCCACTGAGAAATTACTTTGACTTGAATAAAAAAACACCAAGCCAAATGAATAATAATAACAATGACTGTCCACCCCTCCTTGCCAAAAAACCCCAAACACCAAAAAAAACCCACCAAAACCCCAAGACATTTGTGCCTGTACTGATAAAGAAAATCTCTAACTTGCATTTAAAATTGATGTTAGTATGGAACTGCAACCCTGAGCACTGAAAAAAGAAAATACTTCATGCATTTTAGAACTGAGAGGCATGCAAAGTACTGTTTTAATGAATCTCTTCACATTACAGAATCACTGTTAGCAGTTAAATATCTTGTGAACAAATTAAAACTCAATTTCTAATAACTGGCAATCTCAATTAGACAAATTCATTCTATTGAGGTGGCTGGAGAAGAAGTTTTACATTAAAATATGCAAAAGCTATTAAAAATAAATTGTAATTTCTTAGTAAGAAGTAGTCTTTCACAATGTATTAATAAAAAAATCAAAGTGTTAATCTCTTTAAATCACAGGTGAAATCATCTGAAGCTTAATAATTGATTATTCTATTGAAAATTAAAAGGACTTTGGAACTGCAACTGGAGGCAGCTTAAATTTAATATTCCATATTTTTGATGCTGCATATTCCAATATTATTTAATTTATTCAGATAAAAAAAGGACGGCCAACACCACATAGATTGCCTTCAATTGCCTGCCAGAACAAACATTTGCTAGCTAATCTCTATGCATCTATCACTTTTTGTATAACTAGACTTGTAAGTCATTTGTGAACAAAACCTCATTTCTTTACTAAAGGAGAGTTAAGAATGAGAAATACTTGCTCACCAGCAGCAACCAGTTCTCCTGATTGAAGGTCCTTTTCCTGGAATTTGCTAGTTAAAAAACCAGTGATTTAAGCAGAGAACACCTGAGCTGCCCAGGTCTCTGTGTAGCAGCAGCAGCACATTCACCTGGGAAAAAATGAGAGGAACCTTTGAGCTGAAAACCCAAATGATGTGTTTCCACCCTCCCCCTTGCTTTTCTGCCTTGCCTCCAACTTTCTCTCTGCAAGTTCCCATGCTTACACACTGAATCCTTGCATTTCTCTTCATCTTAGCTTGTATCAGGTGTCTTGCATGAGGACTGGAAATAAATAGTGGCTTGTGTTTGTCTGCTAACACCCCCTCGAACAGTTTGAGTCTGGCTTATGTCCAGTGAAAAAAGAAACCACCAATGAAAGCTGGAACTGGAGGTGCTTTTGTTTCCAGAGAATGGCAGAGTTCACTGGTGCTTGAAGATAGGAATGAACCTAATAGGAAGACACAAGGGTTACTTTGTGTAGAGAAGTGTAATTAACAAATAAAACAAACTCTCTTTTTTTTGAGAGGGAAATGAAATTATTTATTTAAAAACTATGGTTTAAACTATCTGAGTATTGTTCCTGGGAGTTGTAGTTTTAAAATATATGGTTTTTTTGGACATGATGCTTGATATAATTTTACTGAACTTGATGAATACAAGCAAAGTCTTTTATTCATCACCTTTGCATAAAGAAGGAATTAATTGGATCACCTTTCACCTCCTTCTTGAACAGCTTTTGCAGGGGAATCAGAAGCAATTCTCTTTTGCTTCTTCTTCTGTGTATTTGTTTATATGGACTGTATGGTTACCATTGTTAAAAATACTGAATTTTTCCAAAATTATAGAAATAATTTTGAGATATTGTGTTCTTAAATTCTGAGGTAGTGTGTTTTTCATGGCACAGGTTTATTATTGTAAGGCATAAAGGGGTAGACATTCAATCAAATAGACTGAAATTAGTGCTGATCTACCTGAGAGTTCCCTTTAGCAGGATCATGTTCAGCAATTTGTCTCTATATTTGTAGGTCAGAATTTCAGCCTTTGTCAATTTTGCTAGAGAGATTGGCAGCCCTGGTCAAAAGGATGCTGTTAAGGTTTAATGCTGAAAGAAAATGATTGTTATAATTTATAAAACCAAGCTGGATACCTTCAATATTCCTATTCAGTCCCTGCTTGCTAAGTGGATCTGATCAGCTGCCCGTCCTTGATTTCTTCTGTTCAGCATCCACACATGAACGGAGTGTGAAGCCAGAGCTCCATCCCAGGCACAATCTGTGCTGCCTGGCAGTCAAACCAGTGACCTGTGCAGCAGCAGTTATCAGCCAAATATTGAATTCAATCTCTGCAATGTAGAGCACAAGCTTCTGCAGAGTCCTCATTGAACCAGTGTGCTCCCACTGCTTGAGCTCAGCCAGCTTAGTCTCCAGGGTAATGGTGGTAGAAAGTCTTTCCATTTTTCTCCTCTACTCTAAAGATTAGTTTTGGAGATACAGCTATGGGTTAACTGTGCATACACAGTTATATCTAGGCCAAAAATAGGAAATGTAATAACTATCTAAAAGTAGGACACAATAAGGCAGCAATAAAGCATGTGTCAAAGACAGACTTTTAGAGAGAGAAAGATGTTGCAGGATAACTGGCATTTGGAATCTCAAACTGCTGCTTTTGTCTGAGTCATGCAGCAGCAGATCTAGGTAAGTATTCATATGTGTAGCCTATTTATGAAAAGTGAGACTGACTTTTAAATTTTACTTTACAGAATGCTGCACAAATGATGTTGTTGATGAAGTTTTTATTCTGCCCAACTCTGTCTTAGCTCCTGTGTGAGCAAGGGATGAGATCACAGCTCCTGTGACAGCTGCAATTCAGTACCATTCCTGCAACCTCTGTGGGCAATTCTGCCAAAGAATTTTACATGTGATCAATGTGCCTCTGCAAATCAATACAAAATTAATTAGGAGATAACAAAGAGAGGTCATAGTATGGCCTGGAGGGCGGAGATGCACCACCACAAATGCCCAAACAAATTTACAGTAAACAATATGGGAAAAATTTGCAGAACACATAATTTCATGGATGGGAGGTACTTCTGGCTCCTAACACTGGCATTTGGTGTGGACTGAGTCTGGATCTCAGTGTGCATTCAAGTAGTACATGGTACCAGAACACAGAACTACTCTTGGGGCATAGAGTGCTGAGCATTAGCTTCCCCTGCCAAACAGTAAAAGGAGTAAGTGGAAAAACCCTGTGAATGTCCACTGGGCTTATGTCTTGACTGACAGCCAAAAATCAATTTCTGGATAATTTCAATAAAGTAATTTAAAGAAATCTAGATATGACATGGTGGTTTGTTTCTGTGTGTCTGTCTTTCAAAATAGTCATAATTGTGGAAATAGTTCTTCTGGTACTAGAAGCTGATTCAGAGCAGATGTACTTTTGCCCCACCCCCTTCCCTAAAAGCAGAGCTCTATGAGTACAAGGGAACAAACTACTCCAGTGTTATCTGCATGCCAGTTTGCTTTTGCTTCACCATTGCACCTTTTTAGCTTTGTATTCCTGTAAAGACATTGTTATGGAACATAAGCATAATAATATAACTGGAAAGCATTTATTGAATTTCTTTTTTCAGTGGTTTGTACTGGCTGCAGTGTTCTCTGGTTCCCAGGCCAATGTCCATGTTTTCACTTCTAAGCCTTCAACTTCTTCCAGTACTGTCACCTCCGACCCCTCCAAGGTTTTCTCTACATTTTTTGGAAGCTGGCCCCTCCATCCTTAAATTGCCCTGTGGTACAGCCCCTGGAAAACTTGGTTCCAGGCTTCATTGACACCTTGCTTTCAGCTGCTCTGCAGCTCTGTGCCTCTGTGAGTCACTATTGTCTATTGGCTCCCACTTCTCAACAAGATTATTTTCCTGCCCTCTGGGGTTCTCGGATTTCCCAGAACTTTTTATAGATACAAAGCTTTGAAGACTGTAAGTGGAAAAAAGTAATTTATTATTTTTCATGGATTTTGCTGAGATTTACAGAATAAATGTGTTTTGGTAAATAAAAGGAAACCAGCTCTAGATGTTGTTGGCTCCTTCCTTCAGTTCAAAAGTATGAGCTGTTCTGGACTGTTTATTTAATGCTGTGAGAGCCCTGGCAGGCAGGACTTTCTCTTCTTTCTCTTCTACCAGCAGATCTTTTTCTTACAGTATGGTTCTAGCCATGCCAGGCGAAGTCTGGGAAGCCACTGCCTGCTCCTAAGCTGCTGGTGCAGCCCAGGGAACTCACTGCCAGCCCAGAAGAGGAGTACAGCACACTCCATGCCTCTGGTCATTTCCCCAAGGCTTTGCTGGACCTGGTCTGGCATGGGGACCTGCAGAAGGTCCCTGTCCTTCTCCGTTCCAGCTGCCTCTTGCTGCATGCACTGCCCAGCCGTGGGCTGCTGTGCCTGACCATGGTGGGCAGGGCAGGGAGCAGCCCGGGCACCCCGCTCTGTGCTGCAGCACAAACACCCACAGCTCTGCTCCGGCCCCTCTCACACAGTGAATTAGCAACTACAGACATGTCAGGGAACCACATGGGACAGGCAGTAGCTGAGCTTTCTGGTCAAGGGTGTTTTCTCTGTTTTCAATATTGCTCCTTTAGCTGTCAACAAACACTGTCCTCAAAGTGTATGCCACCCTACAGAGCTGAAAACCTATACAAAAATTGTGTTTTAGGCCACCTGAATAGACTATGATTTCTTTAGAGATAAATTATGAACCCTTATTGAAATTATGAGTTGAGAAAATAGCTAGAATTTAGTTTGCTGTGAAAGTTACAATTTAAATTTTTAAAAAATACTTGCAATGTCTCCTGAATGTGTATTTCCAAAAGCTGTTAAAGTCTCCATAACTCTTTGAGGAACCCAAAGTAATTTGCTATCTGACTTGATTTTATTTGTTTCTGGATGATGTGATGTGGTGCTTGGACACAATAAATGACGTACTGAAGGAAATTATATATAAGAACAACTGTAGTTTAAGGACTTGGGTGGGATTCCTCTATTGCAAATATGATCTTTTAGTATTTATAGGTATGCAATCCATTGAAGTTTATCCATGTGGTCCACATGACAAAAATTTGATCATTACCAGTGCCTCTAGTTGGCAGTGTTGCATTACTAATAGCAAAAGGACAAATCTTTCTGTTTCAGCTTTTCTGTATTCTAGTGATATGTTCAGAATATAGATAATTTAAACATAAAAATGAGTGCACATAAAAATTCACAAAGTTTGAAAAAAAACAATTAAATAAATTTTGAAAAAGTAATTTTTAAAATATTTTTTTAAAATATATGTGCTCACCAAGTAATTTGAGAGGTGACAGGGGTAGAAACCCAGACCAGATTTTAAGGAAGAGAGCCAGGAAATTCAGCATGTGTTTTGGAAGAGATTGAGAGCTCAGAAATATTCAATGAAACTTTCTGACTGCCACAAGAAATGAAAAGCGGCTGCATTTCCCTGCAGTCAGAGTGTCCCAATAAAGACTTCACAAGCAAGAATGCTCTCCAGAAACACATTGGACTACTTTGCTGCAGCTGTGAGAGTGAGTCAACCAGGCCTCTGTTGAAAGAAATCCTGTTGCTGCAACGTTTTTGCAATGTTTTCCTGCAGTGACATCACAATATCTGCTTTAAAATGCAATGCCATCTAACAAGCAAAGACATTGTGTGCTGCAATCCACAGTGCAGTGCAGTGTTTTGGCTTTCTGCACAGGTATTCCTTTTACTACATTCGGGGGTTTATTCCAAGGTTTGCTTCCTTGAAGGACTGATGCAAGAGGGCATGAGAGCAACTCAATATCTCTCAGCTTTTGTCTCCCTTTGTATTCTCTGTTCTTTGGCCAAACCTTGATCCTGCAAGCTTCTGAGTCCTTGGTCCCATTCCAGCACAGCACTTGACACATATTTCACTTTAGGCACATTAGCAGCCCCATTGATGTCCATGGGGCCACTCATATGCTTAAAGTTAGGCATGTTCTTGAGTGTCTCTGCTGGATCAGAGAATATGGGATGGAGGTGTCTGGCAAGTGTCCACGCAGACTTCTCCTGAAGAAGCCAGACAACCCTCTCTTCTGATGTGGACATGTCATGCTGCAGTAATGTTTATCTCCAGCAGCCAGTTGCTAAAAAGGGACTATAGCAGATAATAATTCCTCCCTGACTGAGCAGACCATGCTGCTGTAGCCACAGCAAGGCTTCAGCTTTGGCCATCTCAATGCAGAACTGTTCACCTGAGCAGCTCATAGAGCTGCAGCCTGAGGTGCCTGCACTAACCCCTTTGGTGGTGATCAGCCATTCTCCTAAAACTAAGCTCTTTCACTGCAGTCCAGACAGATATTTTTTATATTCACTATTATATATTTATTTATATACTTAGTAATTCAGAAAACTTGAACAATATTAATATATAAAACCCAAAGTGAACAAAAACTTTATGGCTTGCTGTGGCCTCCTCTTTCAACAATTCACGTCTGAGAAGCAGGATGAAGTCAGCATCACCTAACTGAAAACAGTTTCACTTTGAGTGGCACAGATGGAGATGGCAAACATGTAAAAATACGTGTGACTATCTTGAAATGCTGACAGGTATCCAAGGTCTTGCTTTTCTTTATCTCCATGGCTTTTAAAAACTGGTAATTATCACAGTACAGTTTCCACTGAGTAACAGTTTGCTTTTAGTGTGGAATATATTTTTAGCCTGGCCAAGCATAACCTTTTGCTATTTTGTTGTTACATTTATAGCCCACATAAATGATGCAGAAAAAAAATGTTAGCTTCAGATTAGCTTCTAGCTACGTATTTTCTTGCTGTTGCTTTTATAAAGCCAAGGATTAATAGGAGACAGACAGAAACATAGAACTGAGTCATCAAGTTCTGTCCTCCACTCCTGGAGGCAGCCACATCATAATATCCTGCTTATATATGCATTTAAATGACTTAGTAATTTTGCCATTCTTCTTTCTCAAGACTGCCTTTGAAACTGACTCCTTTGGAGGAACTCTGATTTAACTAGCCTGAACTTACACTTGGCAACTTCTGATCAAGTGTTCTTTTGCCAGCATTACCCCAAATGCTGCGTCTCTCTGTCTTTCTCGCGCTGAAGGATGTCTGCAGGGAAATCATATCTCAGCTTGATCTTCTTTCTTTTGGATGGAACAAAGACAGGAATTTGAGTTTCTTCCTTTAACACATCTAGTTGCCCTTTTCTGTGTCTATTCCATCAGGAGTTCAGAATTCCTGAACAGAGGTGTACCATTATGTTACAGATATGGTCCCACACATGGGCCTGTGCAAATACTGTCTCTCTAACAATATATTATTTTACTTCTCATTGAGTCACGTATGCTTCTTTTACAGATTTTTTAAATGTACTGATTACAAATGATTAATCTTAATATCCTATGACATCCACATCTTTTTTTCTTCCAGAATTGTTTCCAATTTCTGAGGCTCAGACTTTGAGTAGAAATACCTGTCATTTGTCTCTGTGAAAAGAATTTTCTATATGAGTGCCTTTTCCATCTTATAAAATCTTTATAAGATGTGGATGGGCTGGCCTTCAGGCCAGTGGGAAAAACTGGAACATTTTGCATTTTCCTCTCTATGCCTAGCCTAAAGCAGTTGGTCTCCCTAAAACCACTTCTTCAGGCAATGGAGAGGAACAGAGATGACTGCAAACATATGGATTAAGTCTACTCTGAGTCACCATCTGGAGAAGCCAGATGGGATCCGGATGGGAGGTACCAGATAAAGACACCCTAGGAGATTGGCTCCTATCAGCTGATGTTAGTTTCTTCAGATATCTTTCCAGTCACATCTTTGGAAGATCTCATTATATCTACATTCTTCTTTAGCACGTACATCAAAATAACATCAAAATGTTAGATCTCAAAAAAAAAAAAAAAAGCCCCAAACCCAAAACCTACTTAACAGATTTTAAGCCCAAGGATCTAGATATCTGAAACAATTCTGTGTTACCAATACTGAAGCTAACCTTAGTCAATCTATTATATTCCCTAGCTATCACCATACATTTGTTTAACAGATATTCTCCTGACAATCATTTCCAAGGCCTGCATAATAACTTCCAGCTGTGGTACATTCCCACATATGCTTTTTTTTTTTCCAGAATAACTTTTGCTTGAATTAGTGAGGTGTCTTAGTAGACAGGTGTAGCTTGATAGTTCTTTGTTATTTATGATGGTGGTGTTGCACAAATGATGACGTTAGAGATTCCAGTGAATTCATCTTTTTCCAGTGATTGAATGATAAATATGTTATTGTTGCATATATGTGTAAAATATTGTAACTGGTATTTGGCTGAAATATTTTGGTGCAATGTGCCAGGAAGAGTGGTTTGTGGTGCCGTGTGGGTTGCAGCAACCCTGGGGTTCTGCTCAGCTGCTACCACGTTGCATTTCCATGATGAAAAGGAAATTAGTGAACTTTTGGAAACTTGTTGAAAAGACTGTCTGTTGTTTGTCATATGAGCACAAGCTACAACAAAGGCTGAGCGAGGTCTGCAGTGTAGAGTCACTGCAGAAGTAATGGGCAGAGCCCTTCATCAGTGGGACCTGGACCTTGTGAGGGAAGGCTGGTGGCTTACAAATACTTTCCCCTTCTCTTGCATGTAGATTTAATTCTAGCTTAGCTTGCCAGTAGCCATAAATTGCATGGGAGTGCTATATGGATGCCATAACACAACTGACCATGCGTTTTTATTCCAAGTGGGAGGAAAACCCCTCTTCCAATATGAGCATGATGCAAATGTCATGAGGATTTTCCCTCTGGCAAATGCACTCTGATTAGGTGCCTTCTAATAAGGAAGTCTAAAATAGGTTTGTAGAGATCTCAAGATTTTGTATTTTCACTAATAGTGAGGTGCTTTGGTGGAGGTTGACCAGCTCAGATATGGAAGTATGCAGTGTGGACATCTGTACTAAAGCTGTGAAGGGAAATCTAACCCATATGTGTCTGTTGTGGATAGCAGAGGGAGAGCAGGATGGAGGAGCCTCTGAAGCAGCCATCTACCAGGATGAAACCATCCTCAAGGACAGAAGACTGACCCTGGGCTCTTACTGAAGGGAGGTCTCTTAGACTGACAATATCCACCAAATTAAAAAGGAAGCAAAGGCAACAGTCATGGCAGCAACAGCAAAAATCAGTTAGTGTCTGTACCATAGCAGGCACATTTCACAGGGACCACATTAGCTATAGTTCTGAGATTGCATTTGGGTAACAGGATGATGCTCTAAAACCTAGCAATTTCTTGCCTGTTTATCTTCCTCTCATCTTTATAAAACTCTCTTTCTTGGCTGTGAGGTCATGGTATTTTGACTTTTTCCAAAGTATGCTTTCTAAAATGGAGAATCAATGTTCTCTTCAATTATTTAAAGATAAATGTGTTTTCTGTTTCCCAACTTACTCCAAATCTGTTAGTGGTGTTTAAATACAGAAACATCCAATTTGGAAATGGCCTTGGGAGGTCCTTAGTCTAATGTCTTGCTCAGGGCAGATTTAGTACTGAATTCAGACCACATTGTTCAGGACTTTGTCCAGTTGAGTCTTGAAAACCTTCCAGGAAAGGGTTTCCATTACTTCTCTTGGTAACCTAATTAAATGTTAAATTATCTTCAGAGATTCTTTTTCTTTTGTCTTTGAATCCAGACAGAACCTTCCCTGTTCCAGTTTACATTTTCTTCCCTCAATTAAAATATTTCCTCCTTTTTCCAACCCCTCAACACTTTCTCTTAGGTTCTTCCTAACACATCTCTTCCCTGGGCTAATCAAGCCCAAATCCTCTTGGTTTTCTTTATAGGTCACTTGCTCCAGCTCCTGACTCTCGGCAGAATCTTTCTACATACCCTTGACAAGGTTTATCTTCATCTTTTATGTAGTGGGTGGTACAAAACTAGGTACAGGTTTGCATATGCTGTCTAATAAATGCCATGCAAAGGGGAATAACCAGTAGCAGGATTCTTGTTAATTCGGTCCAGGATGCTGTTGCCCGTTTTTTCCAGCCAGAGCACACTGCTGGCTCATGTAGAGCATATTGCCAAGAAAGACCCCAGTCTTTTTCACCAGAGCTGCTATTAAAGCTGCTCAGCATCCAGACTACCCCACTGCAGTCTGTTAGCTCATCCCGGGTTCAGCAGTTTGCATTTTTTTTTTTGTTTTTGAATGTCATGAAACTCCAGAAATACAACCACATTAAATTATACTCAGCATAAAACATATCTAGTTTCTCACCCCACAGCAACCAGCAGAAATACTCAGAGTGGAAAAGCAGAAATGGTTAGAACAGGACAACCACAGACTAAAACTATGCAATTAGAAAAAAACAGGCAGGGACCAGAGGCAATCTCTCAGTTTGATTTTTCAGTTCACAATTAAAGATTTAAAGCTCAAGATGGCAACATTAAATCCAAAAACGGTCTCTTTTCACAACCATGCCCTAAAGGTATGAAAAGTTTTTGGGTATGAGAAGAACCAAACTGTTTTTCTGTTTTGTCCATGGCATCTCATGTCTCACATATGGAAAAGCAGCTTATGAATAAATAAATCAATCAATCACTGTATATATATATATATATGTGTGTGTGTGTCTGTGTCTGTGTGTGTGTGTGTGTATGTATCAGAATTTGTCCCAGAGGTAAATCTCAAAAACATTTTTGACATGACAAAGAACAGAAAATCTGGAAAAAAAAATCCCCTCAGCAGGCATAACTGTACTGAGAGAAATGCTATTGTAAATGTCTAAATGTAGGTATTACAAAGAAAAAAAAAAGGAATTTTATGTAGAATTAGTCATCTCAGACTGCTGTAAATATCCAGTTGGTCTGTTTTTGCAGCTCTACTGCTCTCCCAAGGCATTTTTTCATCCAGTCTACTACTGTCTGGTAGTAAATTTTGCTTTTTATGAAAATACTGCACATAATGTCCTTGGTGAGCTTTGTGTCTGAATTTTATTTATTTAACTGTGAAACAGGGACAATAATGTAACTTGATCTGTTTCTTAATCATTACACTCAGCAAATAATGAGTATTTTCAAAACCACTGAGAAATTACATAAAGGAAAAAATAAACAGGGGAACATTTGGACAAAGATATTGCATGAAGTAAAGAGCAGAAGAAATAGTGGAAGGTCTTGAAGAGAACAAAAATGTCAAATACCCCAGCCAAATTGCAGATTGCATGGTGTTTCACTGCTGGGGTCCCAATACCCTGCTGATAACCTGATTGTCTCAGAGACTCCTAAATAATTCAGAAAACAAACTCACAGTACCTCAATACAGTGTTGAAATAACAGAACTGCCCTGTGAAGAGCAGCTGAGGGAGCCAGGGCTGCTTAGGCTGCAGGAAAGGAGGCTCAGGGAGACCTTATTGCTCTCCAGAACTGTCTGAAAGGAGGCTGGAGTCAGGTGGGGATCATTCTCTTCTCCCAGGTGACCAGTGACAGAATGAGAGGATACAGCCTCAAGCTGCACCAGGGGCAAATGAGGCTAGATACTAGAAAAAATTCTACATGGAAAGAGTGGTTCAGCACTGGAATGGCTTGCCCAGGGACGAGGTTGAGTCACTGTCCCTGGAGGTGTTTAAAAAAAGACTTGGTGAGGCGCTCAGTGCCATGGTTTAGGTTTAGGTCACAGGTTGGACTAGAAGATCCCAAAGGTCTTTTCCAACCTAGTTTATGCTATGATTCTGTAATTTATCTGTTCTGGAGGCATGAATAATAATATTTCCTCCCCAAGTGCAGTAATTAATTCCAAAAATAATGGTTTAGGTTAAGCTGACTCAGGTTATTCAAGCCATCTCTCCAGGCCTATCAAAAATGAGCACAAGAGAAGTCTGGAAGGCAAAAAGGTTCCAAGGGTTCTTTATGCTCTCCCAGTCACATTATTTTCTGCACAACACTCCCAACTCTGAAATGCCTGCAATACCACAACACCAAAACACAGCACCAGGTTCCTCTTCCCCAGTCTCTACCCATGTCCTCTTTCTTTCAGTATGGTTCATCCTGCACCAGGGTGGTCACCTGTGCTGTGGAGGAGGCCATGAGGTGGTGATTGATGAAGTACATGTAGTACTGACATATTCATTATCACATGACACTGTAGGAATAACCCAGACCCGGAGAAGCTGGTGGGTTGAGAGAAGCATGGGTGGTGCAGTCAACTGCACAAAAGGCAAAGATTAGGCTCTGCATTCCCTTTGTGTCTGGGCAGGACTAGAAGGGAGAATATTTTGTTTTATTCTCAATCTGAAAGGATTACTACATAAAACGATATCTTTTACAGCTGTGAATGCAGACATGTGAACCTCTTCTGTGGTAATTATCACTGAAGAAAGTGCCTGCCTCCTCTGCTTACTGTTCTTCATAATTTGCATCAGTGAAGAAATGATTGAGAATGTCACTTTCAAAATTAAATTTTTTCCTATATCTTCTCTGTAACATCTTGATAATGCTTCATCTTCTCTACATTAAAAGTAAAGATCTAAGGTAGGTTACTTATGACCAACTTCTATGAATTTAAAAAAAGCAAACCAAAAAACTATGTAGATTTCTCTTATTTCATTCATTTGCCTAATATATTTAATGGTGTTTTATCATATTTACCATTTGCTTTGCATGCTTCTTATCCCTGACATCTGGAAATGCTTCTTGAGTCTCTGTCCTTGTGACTTTGATATTTTACTTTCCAAGGAATTGATGAAATCTTTCAATATTCACATTTTACCAACAAATCAATATTTTATCATTTCTGTGGATATGTGTTCTGTTGTGTAATATTGGCTTAAATAATTTCCCCCATGTTTGACTGAGCTATCCTTTCTGTGACTCTGTGGTGATACTTTTTGGTTATGCTCACGATGAGTCTCAGAAACTGCATTTTCCGCTGCTTTTGAACTATCACTTTCATAAATTATTTTGGAAATACCCATTTATATGTTATGATGTCACAGTATTTTTGGTATGTTTATACCCTTGGGAAATTATAATGCATTCATAATATTGTGTGTCATGGTGATGGTATCTATCAGTTCCAGTTATAATTTTGTTTTGCAGACAGTGTTATGACCATCAGAGCTTTCACTGAACAGTTCTGAAACAGAGATGTAAAGTCCATGGGAGTTTTTGTGGCACATTATGTTGTAGTTCAGTTTCAGGGAAACTCCTGGAAAGTTAAAAAAACTGCAGTAAAATTTTCACTATTACTGTTTATTATAACAGATTAACTGAAATAGTAGATTATCTCTTGAAATGGAGATTAATTGGCAAGGTTTTTTCAGAAATCTCTGGAAAAAAAGTGCTGCCTGGAAGTTCTCTGTGCAGTCAGTTTTGCCTCACCCCAGACAGAAGTACACTTTCTACTACAAAAAGTTAACTTGTTTGAAGTTTTTTTATAGCTGGCTTTGCTTCATTCTTATTTGGTTCAGAGAACAGGATGTAAAAGAGAAGTCTTACAAACCACTACCTGTATCAACCAAACTGCATTTACCACAAGGTGCCCTATTTTTTTTTAGCAATGAATCAAGTTTAGGTATGTCTGAAAATGTCTAGACAGGAGTTATTTTCCAGAACTATGGCAGTGTTGTGATGCAAAAAGCAACGTTTTTTTATGGCTCTAGAAAAATTCTCATTACAAGAGAAAGAAGGATTATTTCAATTTTTAATAAAATTATTTAAATTTGGAGTTGAGTTGTTGATGTCATTGGTTACTGTCCAATGACAGGTGGAGGAGATCCCTGGTACTGCTGTTGGTTTAGGTCATTGTGTGAATGAATGAGCAGTTTTAAGGGAACCTACAGAAGGAGATCTGTACCTGTTCCCGTAGGGCAGATTTCAGCTTCACAGAAACACCTTACATTTAGGCAGGGCAAGAAAGAGATTTTTGAAACAGACAATGAAGAGTTCTGCTTGTGGGGTTATTCAGCTAATGAGAAGTTCACTGTGGGTCTACAGGGAATATACTTTTGAGTAAGCAGGACAGCCTTTGTTTGTGGATGCCCTCAGTTCTGTTAGAGCCTCCAGGCAGGAAAAGGAGCCTTCCTTCCTTTGTAACCACCTCACCAGCAAGCTCAGCAGCCAGGCTGTGTTATCCCAGTTTTTCAGGAGATTATTAATGAGCTAGCAGAGGTTAAGTAATACAAATCCATGTCTGCCTGGCAGATTTGGTTTATATGGTGTACCTCAGCAAGATTTCCTAGCTCTACCACACTGGTATCTCATGTTTATAATGTGATACATGCTTTCCAGACCCTGGAAGAGGATGAAGTACATGATGTACATGAATCTTTTTTTAGATTGAAGAAACTGAAAAAGTAAAATTACATGTACATGGCCATCTACAAGGCCTACTGCTTCCATGTTCTTTAAGTTCTTGGTTAAATCACAGAAAACAACAACTTCATCCTAAATTTTTCTTTATCTCTGAGACTTCACTGAATTAAGAAGGTGCTGCCTTTGGCCATGAAGAAATAACATCTATTAATCCTCCCTTGACTCAGCTAGGGACACTGGCATGGTATAACTGCAGATCCATGGAGCTCTAGCCACAGTGATACATATCAAATAAAAAGAAACTGTCCAGTACAGGGATATTTTCATCAAGATGTCCATCCTTTCAGTGGTAGCCTATGTATCTGAAGTAATTCTCACAATGAAATGCCCTTTTATGTAAGCAGTGTGGTTTTCCTTGCCTTCTGAGGCTTTACATGTACAGAAAATGTCAATAATCATGACGTGTAATGTGACCCAAGCAGCTGCCCTTTAAGTACGAAGTTGTGATTGAAAAGGCATCTTCTTGAAACAAGTAATTGAAACTATATGGCCTCATTCTTGACATTTGTGGTAGCATACTGCATTTTTATAGGAAACATGAAGGGATGACAGGAAACATTTTCACATGTGGTCATGGAACTCTGAAGGCATTTAGAGAAAAACAGTTCATGAAGTTCTTGCATATGGAAAACAAACATTTTTTCACATACTTCACTATGCACAGAAAGTATAATCAGCTTGCATCTTTTTTAAGACATATGGCAGTATTCAGGAAACATAACACTACAGTGTTGAATAAATGTAGAAATTTTCAGTATATACTGGGATGTTAACTCTACAAACCATTCAGTCTCAAGATCTGTGTCTTAAGCTCAGAAACTTGGTTTACCTTGAAAAGTGACAGAGACCTTGTGCCAGTCAGTAAATCCGTATAAGTTTGGATGGAGAGCTATTTCTCCTCACACGAAATAAAGGATTGTTACAGGAGTGTAAAAGAGGAGGCAGCGAGAACAGAATAATTTGTGCAGGTCACAGCTTCATACGGCGGCAGTGCAGCTGGCATTAAGTACAGTCACTTCTGACCTTCCAAAGTGATTGGCAGGTAGCCAGTTCTAATTTGGTTTACTGTGGTCGAGGTGTGAGGCTTTAACTGCTGTCTTAGCTCTTGCAGTGAAAACTACTCAGCTAAGTGGATTTATAAACGCAGCTCAGAACAGAGACATATTGAGTGTGATAAAAATGTTGAGGATCTGTCCTGCTTTCTGTGGCTATAATGTCTTCAGACGCTTCAGATCACCAGAGCTTCCCAACTCTCAGCTCTGTTCATGAACCCTGTCATTAAACAGAAATCTCAGTAAATGTGTTTGGCCGATATGCATCAGTAGTTAACAAAACAAATAGGATGCTTGAATGTGGTAAATTATGGCTATGAAATAACAGAGAAAGTGTTATGGACTCAAATAACATGAATTCATGTGCTGACATGCAGTAAATCTCTCTCAAGGCTTGAAGACTTTGCTAATTAAAGCACATTTGGAGGGGAGAAAAAGAAAAGAAAGACACTCTTACTCCAGATTTTAGTAATGCTAAACACAAGGCTGAAGGCTGCTCTTTAGGGGATGGCTGTTCTTTAGAAAGGATGTTCTTTAGGGGACGCAGCACTTTATTAGAGTTGAAAGGAAAGTGAAAACCAATGACATTAATGCATTTTTTGAAATGACTTCTTAGTGATTTAGATTATACCTTATTAACTTTTTGTGGCTGGCAGAGACTGAGAAGAGATTTGTGTATGAAACATCTTGAATAAAGGAACTCAAGTTTTAGCTGGAGCTTTGAAACAGCCATGCAGTGCAACTGAAAGCCAGTACCAACAGAAAAATGTGCAGTTGTGGTGGGTTGACCATGGCCAGCAGCCAGACACCCTCCCACTCACTGCTGCTCACTCACTTCCTCTTCTCAACAGTACAGAGGAGAAAATAGAAGTAAAATTTTCTCTGAGATATATCACTTCTAGCTAACATCCCAGGCAAAACAGACCTTACTTGGAAAAAATAATTTATTTCCAATGAGAATGTATTTATATGATGAAAAGCAAAAACAAAAAATAAATCAGTATTTTCCCCCCTGCTTGCCCATTTTCCCCCAGACTTACTTCACTCCTTAATTTCTACCTCCTATACCACCTCTTCACCTCAAGCAGTACAGGGGGGATGGGTGATGACAATTTGTGGACAGTCCAGAAGGTTTCCTCTCTGCTGCTCCCCTTTCTACTGTTTCTTACTCCTTACAATTTTCTTATTGCTCCAGCACAGGTTCTTTCTGTGGGCTGCAGTCCTTCAGATAAATCAACTTTTGCATGGCCTGTCCACAGACTGCTGTTCCTTCAGAAAATATGCTCTGACTTTGGAATTGGGTACTTCATGGGCTGCAGTGTGGACACCAAATAAAGCAATTCAACTGGTAATCCTCTCCTTCTAAACAAGAGCATGTCTAAAAGCACATAGATAATTGCACCACTGTACCTGTCTGAACACAGGAAACCAGGACTTTAATGTTTCTGCAAGTGTGTTTCACTTGTTGAAGATGGGTCAGTTTTGTGCATGTGGTGCCTTCCACTGAAGAAGAAAATTACAGGGAAGCTCAGCAAGGTGATCCTCCAGTATTTCCATGTTTTTCACAACATTGAATGCACAGACAAGAGAAGAATGATGAAGGGGAATTCTTCAGGCTGTCGTGGGTGACCATGTGTTGTCCTCATATACATGTAGCTGACCAAGGAACAGCTGATGCTTTCTCCTTCTGCTCAAATGTAGTATTTGTTTCAGATCTAGTAATCCTGCCAACATATTTGAAGTCTCTCTGAGTTTTTTTATACTCCATGTAGAATGAGTTCTGCACTTCTGTAATCCACTCATGTGCAACGTCAAAAAAAGCAATGGAGAGTGGAGTTACTTGCTGAGACAATGAAAAAAGTAAACGAACGGGCTAAGCTCACTTCCTCTGGGATCATTTGTCCCCTACTTCTAGTAGACATCCAGCTTTCCAGATGGGCCAGCTCTCTGATCTGATCACTGGACTGCTTCCCTGCTCCCACCTCTACTTCATGTCATTTCATGTATTTGTTTTCCAGTAAAAGATAAAGAAGTGAAATTAAAAAGTTTGGGGGATGGGTGAGATGAAATATATTTATTTCTAGCCTGCTCCGCCAGAAAAGAAAAGCACATAAATGAAAACAAAGGGTCCCAATACAATTTCACTGTTGTAAAAAGCAATTTTTCATTAAAAAGCAATTTTTTATTTAAAAAGTGATTTCACTGAAATAAGCAAAAAAGCATTTTAATTGCATTTTTGTTGACTCAGACCTGCTGAAGCCAACTGGGAGCTTTCCCACTGATTTCACTGATTTGGATGGGGTCTCTCATGAACTAATGATGTGTTATTGAATTGATGTTTGTTAAAGAGAAGCCAGAACTTTCAGAAACTTTTCCTCAGACTCGTTATCCTCCACTCAGTTTTTTTCTACATTTCTTTCAAGAATGTATGTATGAAAGGGACAAGGGAGAGATGAGTATGAGTTTACATTTCCCTTTTCCAGAACTTGAATGGAAACTTCATACGTTGTCTGTTGTTTTAATGTACTGCAGGCTCATGTTGCTTTCAAGATGGAAGCAGCGATTTTCATTATTTTATAGGAAGCGTATTCATGGCAAGATCCTTTGAACATTTTCCATTCCAGACTAATGGGGAATAGGAAAAAGCCATGGGATACCACTAGAAAATCAGATTTCATATAATTTTAAAAAGAAGTCTGTCTTCTTTTTAATCAGTTTCCTGGGATCCTGCTGAGGACCCCTCCTGACATTTTGTCATCTTGTCAAAAATAAATTTTCTTTTGCCTTTGCTCTGATGGGGGTGGGGCCATTTTTACAGATGGCTTGGTAATGTGAGTAAGAGCCAAGAATAAGGGATAATTATTCATAAATGACATTTCCCACTTCTGTGGATTTTCTTGAACAGGACAGATATTCTAATGTTCAGTTCTAATGACAGGGAAGAATTTATAGTCTCTCTGTATTATCTCCTGGGAGTGTAAATGCTTTACTTTTAACTCTTCAAGATGTTTCAGTTTTCTTTAAAAAAAAAAAAAAAACAAAACAAAAAAACAACTCCCTAATGCATCTTACTTCAATTTTGGCACTTAACTCCAGTCAGTGTTCAGAATCTGAATATGTAAAGACAGAATGTCAGATAGCTGGACAGCTGTTTAGCTTTCTAACATGCCTTTCATAACAATCTCCAGGAGCACATAATTTCAAGCATATAATTTCTTAAGGTTAAGTTGTCCTGGGTATGAAGCATTAGGTCACATTGCCTGTTTATTTTCAAACCCAGCAGGTGTGTGATGGGAAGTGTTCCCTTCTGGGACTCTGTGAAGCAGTTACATGGTCAGGGCAAGACAGACAGATGAGTCATAGGTGGGAAACCATCGTGATACTGAAGAATTTGACTGTAGCCACTTTCAGTGTTACCTCATTTTGAGAGAGTCTTCCTCTGCCCACACTGTGCTGTTCACTTCTGACTCATCCTCAGACAGATAAACCTGGGAGTCTGTTGAACTACAGCAGAGAATATTTCACATTTCTAGGCACATGCAGCTCTCAGGACTGAGTACAGCTGTTTTCTCCTTCAAGATGTGCAGATTTAACAGCCAAATTAGACCATAGGGAATCAGATGAATGAAGGTTTAACCTCATGACTTCGTTTTGTAGCCCATTGACTGGAGACATGTTGGGAAGCCAACAGAGATTTTTATTATTCTCCAGGAACCCATTCACAAGGTCTTCAGAAAAGACTTTGGGAAGCCTGGAAGGTCCTTGCAGGCTGAGCACCTTCTCTGTAAATCGTCATTCATGTCTCATCTATTGCTCCAATCAAAAGCCTGTCTTTTGTCTTATGGCGTAATACCCACTAATGGCTTGAGAATGGTCTAAGTCTCGATGATACATAAGGGACAGGAACCAGGGCACTGTATAAACTTGTTACTGAAAAGTGAATTTAATAGAAGAGCAATCTCCTCCTCTCTCTTTCCTTTAAAGGAAATGGTGTATCTGGCATTAAAAGACCCTATGACAGCTACACAGAGGGACTTTTCTTACTTTCTTGTGCACAAGAAACTTGGAGATCTCATGTGAAAATCTTATCTCACCTGGCAGACCCAGAAGAGTCTCGAGAGTTTCCAGTAACTTGCTTGAAATTTATGGATAGCATTGGTAAAATCTACTGATGAGCCGTGGGAAAATGGGCGTAGTCCAGTATGTCTTCAAACAATTTCAAAGAAAAACACAAGGTACTGTCACTCTTAATTTTAAAGGAGAACTCAGGCAGAACAAGAGAAATACCCACTTCTCCATTCCAAGACATGACTCATATAACTTTCTTTTCTGTCCCCTCTTTCTTTATTGTATTTATTATTGAATGTAATCCTTTCTTTTTAATATAAAAAAATAAAACCCCACCACACAGTTGGCTGTGTTTACTGCACTGTGATATTCTTTTAATTGCTGAAAATTCAAGACACCCAGAATGTCCTGTTCTCCTAATTTAAAATATTTTTCCTACACAAAGTACCTGTAGAGTTCAGCTTCTGTTATATAATCATACTGCTTCATGAAAAATGCACACATGGTGCTCTACCAGATATGCCACCTTTTATTTGGTGAAAAAATCTTAGAACTATTTTCAGGAAAAAGGATTTGGCTGAAAAAAATAAAAGAGCCAGACCATCATGAGCTACATGATCTCTGTGAGAATGGGGATTTTCATCACGCTTTCAAAGCCAGCTTCCTACAGAATGTGATATCACCACCTGCTAAGCACATGGAGATTGTATGAAGGAAGGGTTTATTCAGTGTTTAGTGAATTGGCTGCTCATGAGAGGAGGCACAACAAAGATGTACTTGCTCAAGAATTATGTGTAGTAAAGGCAACCACAAAGGAAGTAAAGGTATCTACTCCTGTGGTGCCCATAATGCCCTTTACTGCTAGGAGATGAGCTCTGCTTCAATGTTCACTACTGCTCTGGCCCTTTAGCTTTCCCTGTCAGCCAAAACCCCAATTATGGAATTCCCTAGATTCATGAAGATGAATGTATAAGAGGCTGGATTTTTCCATAGCTACCTTTCACATAAATCACCTTATTACCAACAAATGCCATTCAGTGTTGATATGAGACAAAATACCGATCAGTAACCCAGGTCTGGCTAGAGTTCTGCAGTGTTTCCTGGCCAGTTCCTTTGAAACTGTGGTATTGCAGAAATGGAGACTATTTTTACACTTATTCTGAAATACAATTGTTTTAAATGCAGGCATTAAGGAAGGTTTTTTACATTTATTGGTGAGGTACAAGTGATTGCCTTTTAACTGGATTGTCAGAGAAGGCTCTATTGTACAGATTTGAAGTAACATGGTTTTTTAAACAACTTCATTTTGTTGTAAAAATATTTACTGGTTGTTCCTAAGAAAATATCTCTGCCCTAAGTGGTACTGTGCTTACTATGATATACCTATAGGTAACTGTGCATTAAGCTCAGTACTGTGGCTGCAGTAAACAGGAAGGCTAGGCCATAGCTTTGTTGCTGGCAGTCCCTGGGATAGCCTTCTTCAGGTGCCCTGTAATTTGTTCAGCTATATCTGTCCTGATTTCAGCTGGGACTGAGTTGGTTTTCTTAGTAGATGTCACAGTGCTGTGTTTTTGGGTTTGATATGAGAAAATTGTTGATAATCCTATTGCTCTGGTTGTTGCTAAATGGTGCTTACCCTCAGCCAAGGACTTTGAAGTTTCCCATGCTCTGCCAGTGGGCAGGTGTACATGAAGTTGGGAAGAAACATAGCCAGGACTGCTGGCTTGTACTGGCCAAAGGGATATTCATGCCATGGGATGTCATGCCCAGTATATAAACTGGGAAAAGTTGGCTGGGATGAGCCAATTGCTGCTCAGGGACAAGCTGTGCATTGATTGGTCAGTGGGTAGTGAAAAACTGTCTTGTGCAGAATTCCTCTTGCTTGGATTTTATTTCTCTCCCTCTCTTGCATTATCATTATAATTATCATTATCATTACCATTACCATTACCATTGTCATCACTATCTTTATCATTATTATTTTTAATGTTGTTTTTATTATTGTACTATCTTTGTTCCAATCATTAAACTGGATTTATCCCAACCCCCGAGATTTTACTTGTGTTTTTTAATTCTCCTGCCCGTCCTACCGAGTGGGAGAAGGTGAGTGAATGGCTGTGTGAACTCAGTTACTGGCTGGGGTTAAACCACGGCCCATCCTGTCTTCTGCGCGCTGCGAGAAGCTGTGCACTGAGGGAATGAAGCAGCCAGCAGAGGGCAATGAAGGTCAGTTTTTAGAAAAGTTACATAAAACAATCTCAAAGGGGTCGAAAATGTAGGGCAAAAGGGTCAAACGAGCATGTTGTGAACTGCTGCTATACATCCATTTCTACTAATTACTATGAGACCCAAGTGAACCCTTGTGGTCATGTGATCTATAAACCTCCTTTTTAACAGCCACATTAAACAATGCAGCTCCTTATTTATGACAATGGAGTTAATAGCCATTTAAATGGGGGAGAAAAACCCAGTAAAATTATACTGTTCTAAAGTAGGACAGACAGCTTAAACCTATAGCCACTAAACCCACAGCTCTTCATATAAATTCTGTTTTATTGGTCTGTTCTGGACAGCACTTGTTTTGTTTAAGTTGATAACAGGTCGTTTTTCCCAAGACAATTAGGTGTTTGGATGAAAAAGAGAGAGGTCCAGAGAAGTCAGCTGTTGCTCAGATCAGACAAAAAAAAAAAAAAAGCTTCCCTCAGTCAGACTCAAAGCTCTTTATCACAGCTCTTAATCCCATATGCTAGGAATAATGTGAATTTATAGTAAAGAACAAACTTTTTTGACTTGGGTGACATCTGCTAAGGATGTAACTTTTATCTAGGCAGTTGGGCAAGCCAAGAGAAAGCAAGCTGTGTTATTTGCCTCTGACAATCTGGGCAACATCTTTTTGAGCCTGATTGTGGCTCTAGGTGCCAAAAATTTTTAAACTGATCTCTTGACATTGCTACGCTAACCAAAGAACAGCTTAATAGCAGGAAATGCCTGGAGTGTTAGTGGGAAATTGTATTTATTTATTCTGTGGAAGATCCTAAAGGAGCCCTTCAGGAGTGGGATCCTGTTGCAGCTCTGCTGTGCTGCAGAGAAAAGCTCCTGCGTGCTGTAGATCTGGGTTTCACTGCTGTGTGTGCCACAGCAGCTTGGCTATCCTGGGCATGGAACTTGGCTTTTTTGCACTGAGCTTTTCTGCACCTCAAGAAAGGATTACTAATTCCTGCAATGTAAAATGCTGTGACTGAAATGACTATATAAAATCTAGGTTGTATTTTTGGTACAGGATAGAAGCGAGAAATCAATACTACTTTTATGAATTTTATTAATATTTATGAATGCTGTGAGTCCAAGAGAAAGGTCCAGGGCTGTTAAGGTGAAATGAATTATCTTTGCCTCCTAAACTTTCAGCAGAAACTGGGAGCTATAATTGTCTGGGTAAAATTTTCTGTCTGACTATTCAGAGTAACAGAGTCTAACAAGTATACAGTAGGGGTCCAGGCAAAAAAACCCAAAAAACCCAAAAACCAAAAACTCATTATAAAAATGGAAAAAAAAAGGAGCAAAATAGAACCTTGCAATGATGACGTGATTTTTGAATAGTCATGAGAAGGAAGAACAAAGTCCTAGAGGAAGAGGAGGGGTGAGCACCCACCTCGTGCTCCCAGCAGAGGTTCCAGGGTGGGATGCAATTGGCTGGTGGTAAGTGCCCTAATGGTCCTAGCTATCATTAACAGGATAATTTTAACAAAAGCTCTCTCGCTGCCTGTGTGTGCTTATTTCAGAAAGAATACAGGACATGTAACACTGTGTCAGACACAACAGGCAGAGGTTAACAAGTACCTGTTTGCATATGAGATAATTGCTGCTTCTGGGTTTTTATGATGTCTCATCAGCTGATATCCACAAGTCTGGCTGGCGCCAGATCGGACGCCAGGTGGGATCTGCCTGGAAAGGTGGCAAATATTTGACTTGGTGCTGATGAGGTGGATTTCAGTCATGGCTCTCTGTCCTCACCAAGAGGATTGTGGCAGAGATACTGGGTGTGTTTGAACCCTGTCAAGTCTTCTTTCAATGGCTGCTGTGCTTTTCTTGTTCACTTGTCTGATCGTTCGAATGCAACCAAGAAGTTATGTTCATGTGAGCACCACCGAAGTGCAACCAGAGTGGCTCTGCCCAGGGCTAGAGATGCTCTTCCCAGGGGCACAATACCCCCAGCAGGGTAGGAGGCAGTCCCCTCACAGGAGGAGTTGCTGGGGCTTCTTTTTGGCAAATGGAGTGTCCTGCAGGTGTGCAGTGGAGGGCAGCCTGCCTGCACATCCCTCTGCTGGGGCTGACTTCTCTCCTGGGTCATGGGGGCCGGCTGAGGATTCCAGGAGGGCAGGGCTGCCCCAGTTTAGCTGCTGTGCAGTGTTTTAATGGAGTCAGTGCACCGTAATGCAGCAGCACTTCTGCCAGGCTGTCGTACTCTGCCAGCGCACATTAAGTGAAATCAGTGAGCACAATAGTTGTAGGCAAGTCACAAATAAATTATATTCATAGGCTTTAAATATTTTATTATTTTTTTTTTCCTGAGGCTAACAGGGGTGGTAATTCAGTCTCCTATATCTCTCCCACAACACAGAATTTCACCCAGCTACTCCTAACAATTTGAGGGCATATTTTAGACCTTAAAATTTCAGCATTCATTGTTACCTACTTAAGTGTGTAAAATAAAAATCCCTATATCTTCACCCATTAAATTAATCACTAGGTGGTTTTATTTCACTTTCCTGTGTTGAACTGTAGGAGAAAGAGGAAATTGCTGAAATATTTTTCTTTCTTCTTTTTTCTCCTTTGTCTGAGGTGTTCGCATATTGGAGTGAAATGAAAGCACTAATCTAGAAATAGCCAACCTTCCTTACTCTTTCTCCCCTCACACCCATTTTTTTTCACAGCCAGACCAGCATCAGCTATTTGGAGGATGGGTGCACCAGCAGCTCCCAGAAAGGTGGTTCATAGCCAGGGGAGTGTGGCAGTGGCCTCCTGGGACCCTTCCAGCAGGGTGTGGGTGAGATGGAGGGCAGCTGAGCCCTGCACGGGCTCCTTGTGTGGGTATTTAAGCACAGCAGCATCCCAGAAGAGCTTTGTGGCTGGTGTATATATCATCATATATCATATATCATATATCATCACCTTTGAGCTGCATGCAGTTCAGATGCTATGGCCAGGCAGTCCCTGTGCTCAGCTTTTAATAAGAGAGCCTGTAATAGTAAAGTAATAAATAAGATTTTGAATTCCTATGAGTTTATGACAAAAATGAAAGTGTTGAAGGCATTGGGAAGTACACTTGGAAGAAAGTGACAGTCTGACACTTTCCAAAAAGCAAGATTAAAAGTTTTGAAACTTGTGACAGAATCACAAATTCTTGAGATTTTTTTCTTTCTCTACCATTCCTGCTTTGGCTTCGGTGAGCCATGCCCCATCCCTATTTTAGATGTGGAGAGTATTTTCTTGAATCCTTTTAAAAGCAATCACTTAGTGCTTACTTTCCCTCTGAAATAGAATATTAAGATTCTTTCTTAGCTCATAAGAACTAAGTTATGCATTTTAAAGAGAGGAAGAGACAAATAGCTGAATAAATAATAATAAAATATTTTAAAAACAATTAATTGTTGATTATTTTTGTATTCAAATACCTGAAAATGAAAGCTTAATTTATTTTTCAAGTCATTTTGTGCCACTGCAGCCGCAGTAAAAAACATTTAATTGAATAAGGTAAAATAACAAAAATACCCAGATGAACAGTTGACCACAGACATAAAAAAAAGGTTTTCTGTTCTTTATATTATGGAAAAATTAAGTTGAGAGTCGTGAAGGAAAACTTCTTAAGGGAAGGGAGTTGTTAACATTGGAATTTTAACTTCTAGAATGTTTTTCATCTTTAAAGAGCAAATGCTTACTGCTGTGCAAGAATCAGCTACAGCATTTTTACTGTTTTCAACAAGAAAATTGTATGGTTTTTAAATGAAAAAAGCAAGTTATAGAGAGGTAAGAATATTTTGTAACCATGCCACAATAGGAGCTAAGAAGTTAATTGGAATTATTTTTAAACCTGGCAATATTCATAGTCAAACATAATCAGTTTATTTGCAGTTTATCTGTAACCTCGTACAGAAAGCAGCAACGCATACATTCTTTAAAATGAAACTGCATGCTCTTGTTTTTAGGCTTATTATATTTTACAATGTACCTTTACATTGAGAAGGTTTTGTGTTTCTTAGTAGTGAATTACAACATGTCTTCTTAGCTGAGAGAAATTGTCCACTTTCTGCTGAAAGGGTCAAAAGTAAACTGGAAATTTCCATGTTGATAAGAAAGCCTGAAAGCAAAAAATATTATACATGAGGAAATGCAAAATGCATGTTGCTGTGACAGGCTCTTAGGCAGAGCTGTTCTGAGCTGATCCTACCTTTTTTCTGCCCTGCTCTCTCCTTTCCCATCTTTTTCTTCTTTCCCATTCTTCATTGCTCCAAGCCTAAAGATGGCCAGATATGAAATGCTGCCAGTCACGACTCCTAAGCTTCAAAAGGATCCCTCATCAGCAGTGACAGAGGCTCTTTTGTGCAGCTTCTGGAAGTGGCTCTGGCTGCTTCCGCGCAGGCAGGGAACTCCGGAGCTCCTCTTCGCTCCAGCCTCTCAATGCACCATCTGGATGTCGGAGGGATTTTTGTGTGTCTTTCCCCCAAGGCTTCAGGCGAGGTAAGGCTGCAGTCAGTGCGATGGTCTGCAGGGAGACATCATTCTAGATGAATGAATACAAAGAAATGGGCCTCTGCATTTCAGTCCATCTCCCCAAAAGGTACTTTTGGCCATGTGTTTTGCCAGCTGAGTAGTCTTAAAACTATAGGAAACATGCTAAACTTGTGCTGGAAATTCATCACCAAATAGATGCATCACCATGGGTACTGTAACACAAAACTGAAAAGCAAATTTAATATAAGTAATGCTAAAATATTTAGTTTAATAGCATTGTCGTGGATTTCTGAGGGTCAAGAAATAGACTGTGCTTTCTGAGAGGGGACTTTGTAGGAAGTGTCAGCTTGATTTCACAAGGCTTTGCTATAATTTTTTGTGTCTTGCTCTGTGAAAATGTGAGTGCAAAATTCTGCTATACCGACAGGTCAGTTAATACTACTTAGCAAGGGGCAGACAATCTGTCAAGTGCAAGAGCCAGGGAGAGGTGACCCTTGTCTTTTGAGCAAGTGATACAAATTGGGTGAGAAGGCTTCATAAGAACAGCCACAGTCAGTCAAACCTCTGATCTGTTTAATTCAGTACTTTGTAAGCTAAGGGGGCTAACAGGGAACACTTAGCAAGAGGACAAAGCATAGTGTAGATACAGAAACTGTCCTTCTGTAATACAGCTCATGAGCTGGGAGCGAGGGAAGAGAGTCACTGAATGAGGCTGTGAAAATCCTCATGAGTGTCTTGCAGTACAGAATTTCATATTGCTTTTGATTTTCTCTTATGCAGAAAGATAGCATTTATCAATGGCTTGGCCAATGGCAAACCTTGCATTTACTTTCTGCTTTCTGGCAGCTGAAGTTCAGCACCACTGCTCTGTGGGGCCAGGGGCTCCCCGAGGCAGTGCAGTGCCTTTCTGTGTGTCAGCAGCAGAGTGCCAGCTCTCCCTGGGGCTCTCACACACTCCTATTCACTGCTGTTTCTGCCACTTCACAGCTCCAGGAGACCTTACCTCTGGTCAGTGGCTCATGGTATCCATACGTCTCTACGTTGTGTGACTCAAGTTTTTTGTTTCTGATGTCAGCATGAGGCACTGGGATTGTAGGAGTGAAGTGAACCTTCTGCAGTGACTTGGATGTGATTACTGATCACTAATAAAGCTGGGCATGCGTTTTTGAGAAAGAAGCAACAATCGAGAAAGAAAACTCTCCTGGGGAACTCTCAGATCCACAAGGAAGGCTATAGTTCTCCTGGAACTGTACCCTTGTGCATCTGAGAGATCTGTGAAACTGTAAAGCTGGCGACCACTTCAGCACCCCTGTTCAAAGAGGTATACAGGCACGGAAATTTTCTCGCACAGTTTCTTGGGTTATTACTACATTACTTTCACTTGTGTTTCATGAGTGGAAGCACTTTGGGATGTAGTTAGGTATTTTAACTAAAGGGGAACCTAAAAATATTGTGCTGTGATCTACCTTTAAATATAGTTTTACCTTTAAAAGGTAAAAGTATTTTACCTTTTAAAAATAGTTTTAGATGTGCTAAGAAAATGCTCCTGGAACATTTGACCGTTGAAAGCAAAAGATCATACAGAGTCCAAATCAGCAAAACCTTTTTGCACCTTGGGCTAAAAGATTTTAAGGGCACACAAAGGCACCACTGGAGGCAGAGCAGAGCAGTACAGCAAGGAGAGGGTCTGCTGACAGTGCACTGTACAGTGGGTACAAGATGGTGCAGCTCTTTCCCCTTCCCTAGGCAGCACTCCAGCATATTAACATCTTTTATTCAGCATTTAACAAGACCATCGCTGTGTCATGGCTGCATTTCTGGGCAATGCCATTCTGACACTACCTCAGGGTAGAACTGCTTTAACTGCAACACAAATGTACCTTACAATAATGGAAAATCCTTTTGAAAGATGGAGAGTAATGCATTCCAAACAGAGGAGTTCTGGTGGCCCCAAGCTGATATCTGCCAGAGCAGCCAGAAAGATGAATTCACAACAGAAACTGTATTTTACAATAATTTACATGAAAACCCCCCAGAATAACAGAACTGGAGGTTACTTTGAAAACAGATGAGATTCCTTTTTTTCCTAGCACTAATGATACTGAAATATTTTGTGTAAAAATTTATTGAAACTACATGTTTCCTGGAGAAAAAAAAATAATCCAGTTTTATCCCTTACTTTTTCCTCCATTGCCATTTGGAGGAACCTCTTCTTCCTCAGGAGGCTCTATGCAAATGATAAAGTTACTACATAAATAGAGGATAGAGAAGGAATATTTATTTTCCTTTTGATCTATCTCACTGGCCAAAGTAGTGGAGAGCTTTCCCCCGCTGCTTTCACTGTGATGGATTTGTAGGTGGATGTATACAAAAACCAATGGAAGTGTGTTGCCTTCATAGTGTAGGAGGGCTGAGGACCATTTTAAAGGTGGTTAGGGCCTCAACATGTGTTGTTCAGCAGCATCTTGGAGCCAAGGAGTCTCTCTCTGTGACTCAGCCCCTCCCAGGGATGTGCCTTGGCTGTCCTCTCACTCTGCAGCAATACCTGGTCATGCACCAGCCCCAGCAAGATGTCCCTGCTATCCATGGGGTGTGGGGGTGCCAAGGCATGTCACAGCCTGTCTGGACAACTGAGGAGCCTGTTGGAGGGTAGGGATATGGGGAAGAGGGATACTGCAGGATGCAATAGCCTCACATTTTCCACAGTCTGAGTGTTCCTGTAAAACAAAGGCTGAGGTGCATCATACACATGGCTCCAAACATCAGAGCCTCCCAAGAAGGTACTCTTCCCCTTACCTTCTTTTCTCTCAAAAAATATAAAAGGATTATTAACTAGCAGTGGATGTTGCTGTGCAAGGGAATTTCAAATACTTACAAGATCTCTATGACCCAGACCAGCGTGGCCCAGCCCAGAGCTGTCTGGGAAAAAAACCCTATGGATGCCATGGCACGGAGATGTGGAAGGGCCACTGGACACCCACAGGAAGTGTCTTTGTATGTATTTGCAACTAGCCTGAGACAAAGCAACCAAAACTATTTACTGCTTTTGTCTCCACGTTAAGGACATGGAGTGGGAGGCTGGAGGCATGAAATATCTGGTGCATGTGATGTTCGCCTCAGAGGAGCCAAGAGTTGTTGCCATCTCTGTGGCCTAGGCAGCAGAGGGATATTCTGGTGACCAGCTGCAATGGCTCATGTGGTTGAGCTATTTAGACTTTGGAACAATGAGGTTTTCTTGATTCCCAGTGTTTTAATCCAAATTTGCAGGTTTTTACAACAGTGGCCTACAGATCTCTACCAAAACTAAAGCAATCCCTTCTGCTTTCAGGCAAAAGTAGTTTGGCAATCTCCTATTGCAATCTCGTTCTTTATTATAGGAGTAATTGTCCTAACCTAACAACTCTGATGCCTTTTTTATTTACCCAAGTTTTGCATACTTGAATGGTAATGCAAATTCAGGCACAGAGATATAAACTATGAAGCCTCCTGTATTTTTTTTTTCAAACATCACATGTCATCTTGCTGTCTACTTTTGCTCTAATTTGTGGGACTCCTTGTGTGAGAGCATGGCCTTGGACATTTTTGCCTCAGGTCTCTTGTGGTATATTTGATTTCTCATTGTGTTCACAATGACAGAGCTCCTTTCAAGATTCAGTCTGAACTGGTGAATTTTTTGCCTGTAATATTCCAGTTGCTTTGTAAAGGCTGATTTCAGGGACTTGCCATAGACTAGCAAGGTGAGTATTTGTCTTCAGTTCCTAGGAATTATTAACAGGGTCCCCTCATGTCTCAGCACAAAACTGAGCCACAAAAATGATCGGATTCAAGCATGGAAGAACTCCTTTTCCAGGTTATGTAATAAAACCCACATCTTGAGAGGCACAAAGGAGACTGGGGGCATGATGGCAGGAAGGAGAACCCCTTAGCCCAGTCAGGGAAAGGGACTGTCTCCCAGGGCTGTCTCAGCATTCTCATGTTCTGGGGATGACACCCACTGATGATGGCTTGTCTCCCAGGGCTGTCTCAGCATTCTCATGTTCTGGGGATGACACCCACTGATGATGGCTTGTCCCCAGACCACTCTGGGGATTGCTGGAGACACTGCCTAGGGTTATGGGACATGTTACAGGAGGCAGGGGAAGAGTACTTTGGGATCATTCAATATTTACTGTGGGAGGTTTAGGGAAAGAAAAGAGAGGGATAAAGGCAGGTTGGGGAGGAAGAAATGTCTGGGAAAATACAGTCAAGGCTGGTTGTAGGTAAGCAGGCTGATGGTCATTGGCTTTTCTGGCCATCCCCTGTCCCTGGCCAGCTCATTCTGTCCTACCTTCTTATTAACTCAATTTCTAACCATCTTTCCTTGTGAGGGGACTGCCTGCTGTGTGCATGTGTGCTGGGAGATCTGCATGACAGTGGCTGGAGCTGGGCCATGGTCAAGTGAACCACATGGCTATGGTGCCACCAGTCCCCATAGTGAAATTGTACAGTGTTCAATAGCTAACAGATATCAAACTGGTCTTGCCAGTAAGCTGAATAACTGTTGTGGGAGCCAGATATCAGCCTTTTCCCCCCATCTTCTTTTAAAAGTCATTCTCATATGGAGTACATCACTCAACTTGCTGCAGTAAAATCTCATAACTAGCTCCTTATTAATAAAAATCGGTTGAAAATTTCCTTTGACAAACAGTGTTGTAATAAAAAGCTGCCTTTGGAGTCTTTCTGACTCTTCCTTGTTTTGAAGGCACCTGCTCCTGGCGAATGACATGTGAAACCTTTCTTTGACGCTTTTCCTGATGTCTACACTGTTTAAGTGTTTTAACTTAATGGCTTTCCAGCATTTTCACTGCCTGTTTGGTCCTAGCAATAGGTGTTGATCAGCCATCCATTGAACCCTAAGTGTGACAGCTGATGCACACATGGCGATAAACACAACTTCTGCATGAGACAAAAAGCATTTCTAACTGATTGCACTAAATCATTTTAAGAATGTAGCTCCTCAGAAAGTGCCTTTTCTTGCCTACTAGCTTTTCTTGGTGGAGCAGTTCCAGGATAAAACACATAATTAAAACTTGCCATGCTTCAATCACTTCAGGGCAAATAATCCAGATAAGTATTTTGGTTTTACAAGTGGGTAAGTGGGTAAATTTGGTATTTCCTGTGACATAATCCAAATTTATGGCAGAAGACTTATTTGTATGCCAGATCATGTACAGGGTGCAGTCAGTGTGGTGCCACAGCTTTTCTTGAAGATGATTCATATCAGACTTATAAACATAACACATTATCACATCAAACAATGTCTAATATCTATTCTTGGAAAAGAACAAGAGTGATGAGATAAGGACTGTAATAGAACATCACAGTTTTCAGGAAATTAGATCTTTTTCACTTTAAGTCAAAAGCTGGATTTCTTTAGGCCTATATATATATATGTCTCCAAAGATCTCTCAGAAAATTATTCTCATACCGTTTCACATTTAATGTGATTGTTTGAAGCAATATCTTGTGGTATTGACCTGTCATACCTGAATGGAAAAATTAAAAAGACTTAACTGCAGAAAATTTTTATCTAATAAAGGTACATGATAGGTGGATCCCATAACAGTCATGTGTGGGAGTTAAAATACAGACAGACCTGAAAAGAGAACTGTATTTTGTGGAGTTAAAATCAAACCACGCATAACCTTGATTCAATAGAATTGACTCATTTTGAGGCAGACATGGGTTATGCAAATAATCCTAGCCAACATAATTTCTGAAACTATCATACTCTATCTAACTCGTGATAAGGCAGCATTGAGAGAGGGAAATTGCTTTCATTAATTTTAACTATTAGATGATGCAGTTCTGTTCATGCACGAATTCATCCTCACCAGTGTCCTCAACTTGTTACATGCACAGAACCTTTCTTGGAAGACCTCTGTTAGCATTGCATTTGATGTTCATCATGTAAAGCAGACTTTGTCACTCTACAGTGTGCAATGTTTTTATGGAAGAGCAAATTACTTATGCTGTCAGATTTCTATGTTATTGCTTATTAAGTAGTTCCATAGGAAGGGCCTAAATACAGGATAGGATTATCTGTATTTTTTCCATATTTCCTAGTACTTGACTTACTATATTTGTAATATTTTGAGGTGATCGTGCCTATGTGAACATACCAGGGGGCACTGGGTTCCAGCAGATATCCTTTCTCAGGCTGCATCCAAGACAACTCCAACTACGTCCCAATTAGCTTTTACTATACAATATATAGCTGGGTACAACTCAACTGTAATGTCAAACTATAAGCCTGAGCAACTGATTCTTATGCTTGAGAGAAAAACTATTACTGAGGTTGCTGCAATAGCAATTTATTGTGCAAATTATTTGCTAGATGTGCACTGCAGATACGAACACTTTGCAAAACAAGAAGAGTCAAGCATGGTTGAAAACTGTGTAGTGTTGGCTTGGTGGTTCATTTTCATGGAAAGACTAAGAACTTGGTAAAGATTGCACCTTGTGGTTCTAACCTTCTGCAAATAAGAACCTGTCTTTCTAGAATGGCATCTTTTTTATTTTCTGTTATATTATTCCCATCCGAATCTTAACTTTTTTCCTCTGCACATCTGACCCATGCAGCTAAAGTGGCAATCAAGGAAGAAACTGAAACTACTCTTCAGGCTTTCCACACTAACATGTTACTCTCAGAATTGATAGTAAAAAATGAATCCCAGCCCTGCAAATTGTTATCTTTTTTTTTTTCATATATTTAAAAAACATTACTGAATCTTCTGTTTAGATAGTGGATGTCATCCATTCACAAGCAGGAAAATCTCCAGTGTAGAATGCTAGCTCAGTCTCTAATTCCTCCCTCAGAGCTCTCACAAAGTATGCTGTCTTGTGTTTAAAAGACTAAATTGGATTTTTGTCTCCATAAAGATTTCATTGGAGTAAAGGCTTAATCTGAGGACTTTAGTCCTAAAATTAGAAGCATCTGTTCTGATGCAAAAGTAACGTGATTATTGAAGAAAACTTTGATGACCAAAATTCTCAAGACAGAAATAAAATTAAACAAATTTGGTTTACTGCCCAGGGTGTAGCTAAGCAATCAGATTTCAAATGATTGGTCTCAGCCTTTATTCAGCTTCAAAAATTGGGGGGATTTAAAGGTTAACAGCTTTAAGCTAAAACATAAATTTACACTATTGATCATTACAGATTAATTGAATAAATACAAAAGATTTTGGTATGTGAAGTTGTACAAAATATTATAGTATTTTTTTGACGTTCAGGATTATGAGTGCTTCAAGTTCCCATATTATATAGCTCAGAAAAAGCAGAAACAATCAGGTTAGTCTGCCCAGTACCACATCTTGAACAATATGCGATGTATTTCTGTAACAAAATCAGTTTCAGAATATGTTCTTAAACATTTTTGTACTATCAATATTTGAGACATAAAAATATTTTTAATTACTAAGATAATTTATTATGACAATGTTATTAGATTTATCCTTGCTACATCAGCTCTTTGGCTGTCTCTGTAGTAAGCAAGGACAGAAAACAGTCCAAAAAGGTGTAAAAGGACAAATATTAAGAACAGACACAATACACTATTACAGTTGGGCAGTGTGTTATAAGGTGCAGTGGCAATGAGATTTTGGGTGAAACAGAAACCAGTCTGCACCATGAGAGATGTCTGTGGTTAATATGATGAAGATAATAATCTCTTTTGGAAAAAAAAAATAGTGCCAGTGAAGTGCCAGTGAAGACAGGGCAGGATTTTAGAATTGTGGCTGGAGAGTACTGTTCAGAGTTGATTCTTTCTGGGAGGTTTCAAATATATGGATAGAGGCAGTGATTCTTGCAGATGAACTTCCATTGAAACTATTTTTAATTCTCTAAAATTGTTCTGTAGTCACTTGTGAGAGGAGTGTCTCCAGATGCCCGCCAGAACATCCCAAGTGGCTTTCTCTCTGGTTTTGTTCAATCAAAAATTATGAGTTTAGTTCTGGTTTTATTTGCCTTTTAAAAATGTACAGGTCCTGAATGAACTTCAGTCTCTGGAGTAGTGTCTCACTAAGCAGTGAGCCAGGGTACACATGGTGCTCACTATCGTGTGTTTTACATGTTTGCAGCATTTAAATATTTGTTCCTTTAGTCTCTGCCCTGAAGATATTTCCCACCAAAATCAGGACTGTCTTAGTCAAGCTGGAATGGGCGGTGGTGGTAGGTTAATAACTATGCAAAATTTGATTCATTTCTTATTAGACAATATGTCAGATTAGATGAGTAAGTGCATTATCCCCACAATTTTGTGAATTGTTTTAATAACAAAGAGCAATATTGTTAGTGGAACTGTGAGAAAGGATCTGAGAAATAGAATTGTTTCTATATAATTCAGTGCACACTACCAGTCCCAACAAACAGAAAATGTAAATCTGCTGCACACCCACTGCATAGCCCAGACGTTTATCCTTGACAAAGCCCAGTTCCATTTCATATATATGCACATATATAGTTCATCCTGACTCCAGACACTAGTCCTGATGAATCTTTGGCTCATTGCTGGGCAGATGCCTAATCTGGTGGGCTTAGGTAGTGCTGAGTCCAGTTAATGCTAGTCAGTGCTAGTCATTGCTGGGTTTCTGCATGTGGGTACTCTCCCTCTATTGTGTTATAGGGCCAAGCCATGCCCGTTCCCTGTGGGAACAGACCTAGCATGCCCAAATAATTTGGCACTTAGTGAGAGATGCTCACCATCGTGATGCTGTTCAGACTGCAGGAGTTGGATGTGCTGGGTGAGCCCCCATCCTGCCTCGCTGAGGAGGAAGCTCAATTTCTACATTGCACAGGAGTCTGTAGGCACAGAGGTGGGAGCAGCAGCTGTCAGAGTATGGGTCAAGAGGTTAATGGTCTGCATGGCCCAGAGGTCAGGGCTCAGCCTGACTAGTCTTGGCACAAGCCCATCTTAACTGGTAAACAGAGTTCCCTCCACTGTCACATTTATTTATATTTGGGCAAATCCTGCCAAGCATTCTAAACTAGCATTTTATACTTGCCTCTGGGAAGATGTTGAAAGCTTTCAGCTCCCATTAAATTCATGCTTTGCATAGGTATGGGTAAACCTTTAGTGCACTTTTCACTTCTCCAGTCTCAAGACAGCAGGGAATAAATTTTCTCTGTTCTACAAAAGTGTGGTTTCTTCTTATGCCCTGCGTAGGGTCTGGGACCTGGGTGTGATCCACAGTGGCAGGTGTGGGCGAGTGCACCAGCCTTCCTGCTCTACACTTTGGTTTCCTTGAGAAAGAAGCTCTGATACAGTGGCCAGACCCAGGTATCGTGCCCAAGGCAACAGGGATTGGGACTGCAAATGACAAGACCATCCATTCCTGCTCACCCAACAGTCCAATTCTGGCACTTTACAGCTGACTGGCACAATGATTGCATTATCCAGCCCTGCCCTTGTCCCTACCTGTGACCAACACGTTCTTCCTGACTCCTGGAGATAACTTCACAGTTTAACCTACTTTAATGCAGCTTTCTGCAGCAGGCACTGAAATTAATATCCACTCTTCACATCTTGTATTCCCAGTGATTCCTCTAGAGTTGCTGGCTGAGGGCAACAAGTCTACAGAACTTGTGTAGCTGTGTTCTGGTATAGCCAGCATAAATTGCTGTTTTCCCGTCAGTGGACATGTTTGGACATGAAAGTATTAAATCTATGAGAGAAAAACTTTGAGAATGCTGTTTGTGTCTCTTGCATTAATCATCATTACCACCCACACTTTAAAAAAATATTCCAGAAAATTCTCTGTCAGATAACACTATATGGGATTAACATAAAAATTCCTTAGCTCTGAGCATAAATAAAGAGCAATGTATTTACAAAATATTAGGATTCCCAGTTATAATTTAATTGCTAATCATGACTTAATAAATTATTTTGTCACTGTAAAATATTAGTAAGACATTGAACAAGAAAAAATGTTTTTTTCTTTAACTGCAGTCTCCTATTATTCAAAAAGTTTCTAAGCATAGAAGAGAGAATTTTGTTATCTTAAGTGCTCTTGAAAGACAATTTTTGCACATGTGAAAAACAGGGCAGAGTGTAGCAACCGACTGGGTTATTTTGATGAAAAGTTTCACAGGTTGCCAACACAATGATAATTGTTCTGTGTTACTGAATTGATTATTTGCCTTTTGTTTTCTCCTCTCTTCTTTCTACTTGGACTACTATTCTGTTTAACTGACGTTTGGAATGAAACCAGAAAAGTAGATAATTTACAAAGGAGATGAAAAATTACTGTCCATTTTAAAATTTTTCTCTGATTATACATTTCTAAAAGACCCTACCCAACAACTTAGGTCTAAATAACATTTGAAACTACGTCAACCAGATTTTAAAATTCACACGTAGTTACAAAGTTCCCGGGTAAATGAAAATATCTCTCAATTCAAAACAAAGATAAAGTATTTGCCTAACCTCATAAACCCTAAGGAAGTCTGTGCTGCACCTCTCTGAGTATTGTATTTTACTGTTCCATATGCTGGGTACACTCTTGGAACTCTCTCTGGGGAGATGCACCTTTCCTGTATCCCCAGCAGGGAAGAAGGAAGCTAACCCTTCAAAGGGGAGTGCTAATTACAAATCCTACATCCTATCAAGAGCAGAGACTAAAAAGAAATTTCATGTCTGAGTTTCTTTTTCCTTGGCTCTGTAGTAATGCTCTTTAAGGATAGTCCCTGCTCCCTCAGTTATCTCTTTACAATAGTGTAAAGAGATAAAATGAGAAACTAGAAAAAACTGAAAGTCACATGTGACAAGAAAGAATTTAGCACCCAACAGTTGCATGTTTTAGGCCTTTTCCCCTCTGCTATGAGAGACAAATCAGTTGTGTGCAACAGATTTACACTTCGTTAACTTTTGTCTCTATGGATGACGTCAAGATAATATTTTTGAATCATGTAAGACCTAGGGAACTTAATTTCGCATTTGAGATCTTTTTCAGAGGTGAAGGTAAGGGGTGATATTTTTTCTGATTATTGTAAGACAGGTTTTCCTTTCTCCAGACATAGCTCCCTGCTTTTCTGCTTGTTCAGCTGATCTGAATCTTATAGATTTTTGATGAAGTATCTATTCAAATAGGAAGTGGTTTTGCTTAGGCTTTATTTTATAGCTTTGTATTTGTGCCCTTTAATTTTTAACCTATTGAAATTTCTTGGAGTACATAGCTGCCTGCAAGCAGATACCCTATCTAGTCCAACCACACAGTGCTTTCACAAGAAATGCTTTAAAGCTGTTTATGCAATATCCTTGCATACTATCGCTTAGTTATCTTATCTTTTGATGTGTATTAATAAGAAGACGCTGAGTAAATAATTTCACCCCCTTGAAGTGCCTGACTTATTTCCATTCTGCAGCTGGAAATCACCGGAGCATAAATAACAAGAACTTCAATTACAGTGTAGCAGTTCTTAAAATATAAATTTGTGTGAGCAAGAAATGTATTTCCTCTGTATCCTTGGTGCAGTTGAGGTCGTAGGGCCCTCTCAGAGTGCTAGCAGCATTGTGCTGGTTAGATACAGTGTGTTGTGCAGAGGACATACCCACCCCCACAGGCCCACACCCTTTTTATTTTTTAGAGCAATGGCATCTTGAACAAAGAGAGCAAAATTCAGCAGCACATTTCTAGGGTAAATAATGGCCTTTAGTTTAATAAGAGCAACACTACTAAACAAGGAAGTAAGTTTTAAATGTATATTCTAGTTATAAGTTGCAATAGGTGAATTTTTCTTGCGTCTGCACTGCTGTTAAGATTTTTATTTTAGAGGTTATGTTTTGAGGCATGTTTGTTACAGCTTAAGAAGTGGAAGTAAACTTATTACAGCAGCCTGATCTGACCTCCTCTGCTGTCCATGACGGGACTTTCATTGCCTTCAGTGGGAGCTGGATCATGCACTTAATGCTGCGGTCATTTGCCCTGAGAGGCTCACTTAAAAGCTCTTCAGTCACCTTCCTGGAAACTTTCAAACTGTTGAGTCTAAGAGTTGGCAAGAGGTATGAAACTGAAAAAAAATCCTGGCATCAGACACCTGGTAGCATCATTAATCACTGGTGCGGGAAAAAAAAAGAGATCAGGGACACAGTGCCAAATCCTTGTTTGGCTCCATCACATTTTTATATAATGGATGTGCATAACGCCTTATCAAAGCACAGAACTCAGCTTTCTTTCAATATGTAGACATAAAATGCTTCAAGCACTAAGAAACAAATAGCAACATGAGTTCTCTTAAATGCCAAATGATTTTTTTTTTGTTTTGCTTCCTTCCATAGCAATTCTAAAACATATTACAGGCTGTTGCTGTTATGTGGGGAACAGATCTGCTCAGGCCAGAAGAGCATGTCTGCTTCTAGGATCTCTCTTTTGTGATAATTGCCACGGTATTACAGTTTTCTTCTGCAGTGACAGGAAATGAAATTCAAATTTTGCCTTTCTGCTTAGCCCACATAGATGCTTAGCCAGAGATGGTAAGTACCATACTCTGCAATTATGCTAGCTGAGAGTCTATTATCCCTTCAAATCCATGGTCTGCACAGAAGGGAAATCTGAAAGGACTATTTCAGTCATTTAGGGTGTATGTTTCTCTGGCACACTCATAATCTGACCAAAGCCATTATTTGGAAGTCAGTTGCACTCAATCATTTTGCCTGCTAATGAGGAGTTACTGAATCCTCCAAGCATTAATCCCATTTAGGAAAACACAAAGGCAATCTGTACCTTGTATCAAGCAATTATGATTGCATTGAGTTTGAGGAATTCAGTTATTTGTTGGAGGTTGTTTTTCCCACAACAGGCCCTGTAAATAGAATTACCAAGCCTTTCAAATGTTAATTTGTTAAGAAAAATATAATGGCTAATAAAGACAATTAAGTTTGTATTGTAAATATTGGACTGCAGGACAAAAGCTGCCATAGCTTGTGAAGAAAGCGTGGCACAACTCTATGGAACTGTGAAGGCTGGAAACTATCTTCCTAACTGGATAAACAACATGTAGGTATTAACATCAGTCACAAAAATGTGTTTCATGCAAGGGAAATGTAACGCAGGGTCCAAGAAAATGCGGCCTGATATGTGCATTTTTTTCATACAATGGTAGTTAAGCAGGGAATACTGAAGATTGGAGACTGCAAATTAAACAATATGGACAAAATATTGAGCCAGATGGAAAAATTAATCATGCAATGGATGACCAACTAGCTCACAGGTAGGGTGCCAAGAGTTATAGTAAATGTGGTCAAATCAGACTGGTGGCTGGTCACTAGTGGGGTTCCATTGGGCTCCATTTTAGGTCCAGAGCCCTTCAACATCTTCATGAAGGACTTGGACACAGGACTGAAGGTAAGTTTGACAAAGACACTAATTTGGGAGGAGCTGGTGGCTCCCTCAAAGGCAGAGGCCCTGCAGAGAGACCCCAACAAATCAGAAGGCTGGGCAATCACCAACCATATGAAGTTTAACAACAAGTGATGGATTCTGCACCTAGCATGGGGCAGCCTGGATGCATGGACAGTCTGGGGAATGAGAGGCAGGAGAGCAGTGCCAGGGAAAGGGACCTGGGGATCCTGGTGAGTTGAACATGAGCAAGCAGTGCCCTGGCAGCCAGGAGGCACAAGTGTGTCCTGGGGGCATCAGACACAGCATTGTCAGCCAGGCAATGGAGGGGATTGTCCCTCTGCTCTGTGCTGGGGCAGCCTCACCTCGAGTGATGTCTCCAGGTTTGGGTGCCACAATGTAAGCTAGATATAAAATTATTAGAGAGGAAGGCCACAAAGATAGTGAAGGGCCTTGAGGGGAAGCCGTATGAGGAGCAGCTGAGGTCACTTGGTCTGTTCAGCCTGGAGGAGACTGAGGGGACAACTTACTACAGTCTACAACTTCCTCCTGAGGGGAAGAGGAGGGGCAGACACTGATCTCTTCTGGTGTCCAGGGACAGGACCCAAGTGAATGGCCTGAAATTGTGTCAGGAGAGGTTTAGCTTGGATATGGGAAAGGTTCTTCACCCAGGGGGTTTGGGCACTGGAACAGACTCCCCAGGGAAGTGGTCACAGCACCAGCCAGATGGAACCCAAGAGGTGTTTGCACAATGCTCTCAGGCACACGGTGTGACTCTTGGCTTTTCCTGTACAGGGCCAGGAGTTGAACTTCAATGATCCCTGTAGGTCCCTTCCAACTCAGCATATTCTATGATTTCATGATTTTGTGATCAGTAATACGGCACTGCTGGCAAAAAAAAACCCCAAAAACATAACTCAGATATAAGAGTATTATATAAATAAAAGATTGGAGCTTGGAACCCTTATGCCATGCTCTTTGTGCCTCGGCAAGAACCCAGCTATGCTTATTTGCACCAAAAATTAAAAAAAAAAAAAAAAGGTTCACAAGTCTTAGGTCTGAGTTCAGGAATATCAAAGTATGTTTTGGAAGGAAAAACTGACAGGTCTTTTTCCTCCTTAAAAAAAAAAAAGAAAGACATGATTGTAGTTTATGATTTATTCCCTTTTAATATTTTTCATTCAGAAGACAAATATTGTTTATAAAATTGAGAAACAGAGGTAAAATATAATACAGCATGTATAAATCATGGAGTCTTTGATGTCTGCAAGTTTATGCTCATATTGGTAACTTGTCTGGTCCCAGCTATGTTGCTGTAGAAATTGTTTACAGAGTGCAAAACAGGACAGATTTCCAGTGTTTGGTGCTTCCGCTTCATCCAGAAATACTGTGAGAAAAGTGCACTGCTGTTGCAGCACTTCCTCTTTCAATCTCGCTTGGAACAGGAGCTCAGGGAAGTGGGCAGAGGAGAAGTCAGCAAGAGAAGGGCTCTGTTACAACTGGAGAGAGGCACTTGAGAGGAAAATATGGTAAGAGTATCAGCTCAATGCCTGTCCTTCAGACAGACAAGTCGAGCTCAAGTGAACCTCACTCCCTTCTGGCCATCCTTACTCCCTGCTGCCTTACTCTCTAAATGAGACCATTACAGGACAGAGAGATCAGGAAAGAGTAATTGGAAACTCTAAAAGCATGGAGCCTGCCCTGTAATCTCATGTGTCTTCACTATTGGTTTGTGTTAGCAGAAGAAACACCAGGCTCACTAGATTCCTCAAGAAGAAACCACAAGCATGTGTTTTGAAAAATCAGCCAAATGTGAAAGGTGCTCTACAAATTAACCAGACATAAATCACTCGTCCTTTTTTTGTTTGGTCTCCACAGAGATCTGAGATATTTTTGAAGTTCTCTAGTCTTTTCCAAGGCCAGATTTATATCTAGACAAAGCAGAGCAGAAATACTGCCAATATAGCATGTACTTAATTCCAACGTGAATGACAAAAATCAGCTTCCTCCAGGCTGTGACAGGCTTCAAATTGCTCTTCTTGACCATGAGCACAGGAAGAGGTGAAAAGGGCTACATATGTGTCATGAGGCCACTTTAATGACAAATAAGAAATATTATAATTTGAAATAAGAAATTGAGAAAAAGCTTGTTGGATCCAGATGTCCTTAGCAGGAAGCAGAGATTTGTGTCTGAGATGTGACTCCCCTCTTACCAAGAGACTGCTGACTACATTTGAGCTCTTTATTTCCAATTACTGCTCCAGGAAGCTCACATGCACAGCTCTCACTCCCTGCTTTTTGTTCTAATTTGCTGCTCTCACAGAAGCTTGCTTACACAACACACTCTGACTTCCAAGGACATGAGCAAGGGTCCACTTTATTCAAAGCCCCACTTGCAGAAGGGTACCAGCTCTAAATGTTACTGAGCCCCCATGCTGGGGCTCACACTGATGATCCTGGCAGTGCAGCAGGAGCAGACGTTTCTCAGGGTTGTGTTTGCACAGCTGTGCTTACCTGTATGGCTTCATGCTCATCTCTCTGGGAAAGACACTTGAGCTTAATGAATGTAAAAGTCCAGCATGAGGAAGGAAATTTCTTGGGTCTTTCCGCTTTTCCAAGAGCAGAACCAGCCTCACAGGAGTCACTCAGATTGAGTATGGGTAGCACACTTTAATTCTGTAAAGCTTGAATTCACTACAATGAAACATCCACTAATAATAACAATAACAATAACAATAACAATAACAATAACAATAACAATAACAATAACAATAACAATAACAATAACAACAACAACAACGACAACAACAATAATAATAATAATAATAATTTTGAATCTCCTTCCCTGTCTGTGTTCTAAGGCAGATCCCTGTGTTGCTTGTGTCCACATTTTACTCATTTTACTGTGTTCTTGGTGTTGCTGCCACTTGTTCACAGTGTTAGAATACTTTGATTAAAGATCATATGTAAATGTTCTGGGATGGGAATATGAAATACATGTGTGTGTGTGTGTGTGTGTGTGTGTGTAAGTCTGCATCTTCTATTTTTTCTGACCTCCAGAGATGATATAATACTGGGCTGGGAGTTAATATCTGTTCTGCCACTAAAATAATGCAAGGAAAAAAAAATCTGAAAATACTGAACTTTCAGAACTGTTAAAAAAGCATACTTTTTTTTGCCATTTTTTTATAAACGTGCAAGTAAAACCTTTATGTAGATAATCACAGTAACTAAATATCCACATTTTAAATGAAAATTTAATAGTTTTCAGGGCTGGCAGATCAACTTCAATTTGAAAATCAAGTAAGACTATGGAACTTATTCAGAAAGAACAATAAAAAAACAAATGTCAAGAAGATGTATGCTATAAAAACAAGATGGACAGCACAGTTAAGAGATTGTAACAGAAGAAGGTTATATAAAAACAAATTGTTTGAGGCAGTGATTGGATGGTCTGAATTTTGCTAGAGCAGGTAAAATGAGAGATAAGGTCTTTCAAAATCTGCATGACCTCAGATATGAGTGCAGAAGTATTTCTGTTGTGACACTGGAATTACAGGAGATGTGGTCTCAGATGATGGAATTGATAATTAAATCTGTGCCAGGAAGCTATACCTTTTAATGACTTTGCAGTTCCTCTCACATTATTAAAAAAAATAAATTAAAAAATCATGCTTATTATGGAAGTGATTGAGGATGACCAGAAACAAAGCCAGGCTGTGGTAGTCACCCTGTCAAGAGAGAGTTTGTAGGCTGAAGAAGGTTACCTGACACAAACTAACAGGGAGAGCCATCTTTGTCCCCATGTGATGATGAGAGGCAGCAGCTGGCAGCTCTCCCCAAGAGGAGAGCAGGGATGTTCCCTCCTTGGCACAGTCATTAACCAGAAAGGTCTGTGGGCATGGTCTGCAGTGAGAACCCATGCAGAAAAGAATGAGCTGTGAACCCTTTCCTTGTGCCTGCCTCCCTCTCACTCTGGGCCTGAGGGAGAAGGACTTTTCCACTTGTGATCCATAGTTGGAGCTTTTCTGTCAAACCTAAGGGCCCCATGTCATGGCTTTTGAGGGAATCATCTGGCCTTGTTTTTTTCTTCCTGTGTGTTTGGGGTGAGTACAGGCAATATGACTTTGCAGTATAGTCATGCTTAGGATACTCATGAAATAGAAATCCTGGGATTCAGTAACTTTTTTAGCTGAGGAATTTCAACCTGCACATTTATACATCCCTTACTTTAGAAGCCTTACTTTAGAAGAATGATATTCTCTGTCCCCACTGCTGAAACTGGGCTTTAAGCTGAAAGTAGAGAGTCACAGGAGTCTTTTTCTAGCTAAAAGTATTTACTAGAAGGTGATGTCTTTCCTGACATTTTTTGAGCATCTATATCAACTTCATGGGCCGTGCACTTGCTAAACCCAGATTAATCCCTTGCCACAGCTGTTTGTGTGTTCAGAGGAGCATTTGGATCTCAGAGCTGGGTGCCAGGGCAGACTCAAGAGACTGATTCTCTTAAACCAAGGTGCTCTGGAGGATGAACTACAGCAAATCTTTTAGACAAATGGGAAAACTTAAATTAAAAAAACAAAACAAAACAAAAAAAAACCTCACAGCAAATGTTTAACTGAAACACATCAAAATGATGGGAATTGTTTCAACACAGGAATGTTTTCCTAGATCAGGGCCTCCAAGAATTTACAGGCAAGTTCTTAAAACTTCAGGCAAACTTTCCCCTAAGAGTCAGTAATCAGCAATCACTACACACAATCTATTTTTCTAATAAAGTCTTTATTAGCATTCATATGAAAGAAGCAAATTGTTGGACTGTGTACAGTGTTATTTTTAAGAGGATGAAATGGGGAAACAATGTTGTATGATACAAAGCGAAATGCAAATAGATTCTGAGGCAATTCCTGGAATTTCTGGCTTATGAAGCATTTACAAACACTGAGTTACAGATTACTAGAATGGATACTGAAAATCACTATTTTGTTACTGATGATTCTAAAAAGAGAGGAACTACTGCACAGGGCTTGTTTCTAGCCTGATATAGTCTCAGTAAATCAGAATATGATGACAGTCCCTAAAGGGGAAGTGGTCACTTCTTATAAATTGCCAGATCTTTAGGTTCCTTTTTACAGTCAGCTCCTTCTAGCAATCTTACCATCACAGAATAGAAGTGTGATCTCCTTTTTATTTTTTCCTTTTTTCTTCTTGTCTCCAAAAGTCTAATGCTTAATGTTCTTGTTTTACTTTCATTGCTGATGCTGGAGAAAACAAAAATAAGCAGATATATTCAATTTTTCTAAGGTACACATAACGACACTTATTTGTGGAACAGAGAGAATATTTTTGGAACAGAGTCATTATTTGGCTCCAAGTGCCAAAAGAATATTTATTCAGCCTTTGTGCATAATATAATCTAAAGAGGGGCAAGTGACATTTCAAAAGGTAAGGCTGCTTCCTCTCCCAAATTTCTGCTTTTAATTAACTGAAACTCAGTGTGAAAGTTTCTTTAATTTCCTTTCCCTCCATTTTCCAGTCAGTCTGGGAGCCTTAAATGCTGTACCAGCTCTGAAGAAGCTGTTTGTCATCAGGCTTTGTGGAGTGCTGCCATTGTGTCTAGTAACATTGGCATATTTATCACACTTGGCAAATTGCTTCTGTCATCACTGGATGCTGTTCACCTTCATTTTAATTTGTTCTTTCCACTTAGCTCTAAATAAACAAACCAGCAATTTTATGATGTCTGCTTTTCTTGTTAAGGTACAAATCTCCCAATTTGCACATCAGTAGAAATCTCTGGGACACCCTTTCTAAACATACCTCTGTTTGTCACAGGGATTACCACATTTCCAAGAAGGAAATTTTCCGAAATTTCTATCAAAATGTCTTGTTTAGTTGGCTTTACTGACCCAAAACATTTACGGAAACAGAAAGGCAGAAGGTCCTTTTAATTTCACATCATTTATGTCTGGATTTGCTTGTGGTTTTCCAGTGTAATCACTAATTAAGAAGGTAAGATTTACAGTCCCAAGAGTAATGGAAATAGCATTTTCTACGTGTGGGCTAAATGGTCACCACTCTGAGATGTGCTGCCTGAGTTTCCTTTACTGCCTTCCCACCAATATTTCATCAGGTGGTGCTCATAGGCGAGACCCAGCAGTTCCCTTCACACCATGCAGGACAGGACCCACCTTACACTGCTCAGTAAAGTTACAGCTGCTAAACATTTTATTGTAATTTTTTTCTCTTGGGACAGATGAGGAAAATGATCTTCCACAATTCACAGAGGAAAAAGCTCACGAAAATTTGATTGAACTCTTCTCTTCCTTACCTATGCTGTCACTTTATATCCTTGTCTGCCCCTATATAGTTTCAAGTGTTGATCAGAAACAGAAGTAAAATACTGAACACTGAAATAAGTATTACGCTGAAGCATTCTCCCCATCTTATTGCAAAAAAAAAAAAAAAAAAAAAAAAAGAGGAAGTACAAGAACTTAACACAGGAATGTTTTCCTAGATCAGGGCCTCCAAGAATTTACAGGCAAGTTCTTAAAACTTCAGGCAAACTTTCCCCTAAGAGTCAGTAATCAGCAATCACTACACACAATCTATTTTTCTAATAAAGTCTTTATTAGCATTCATATGAAAGAAGCAAATTGTTGGACTGTGTACAGTGTTATTTTTAAGAGGATGAAATGGGGAAACAATGTTGTATGATACAAAGCGAAATGCAAATAGATTCTGAGGCAATTCCTGGAATTTCTGGCTTATGAAGCATTTACAAACACTGAGTTACAGATTACTAGAATGGATACTGAAAATCACTATTTTGTTACTGATGATTCTAAAAAGAGAGGAACTACTGCACAGGGCTTGTTTCTAGCCTGATATAGTCTCAGTAAATCAGAATATGATGACAGTCCCTAAAGGGGAAGTGGTCACTTCTTATAAATTGCCAGATCTTTAGGTTCCTTTTTACAGTCAGCTCCTTCTAGCAATCTTACCATCACAGAATAGAAGTGTGATCTCCTTTTTATTTTTTCCTTTTTTCTTCTTGTCTCCAAAAGTCTAATGCTTAATGTTCTTGTTTTACTTTCATTGCTGATGCTGGAGAAAACAAAAATAAGCAGATATATTCAATTTTTCTAAGGTACACATAACGACACTTATTTGTGGAACAGAGAGAATATTTTTGGAACAGAGTCATTATTTGGCTCCAAGTGCCAAAAGAATATTTATTCAGCCTTTGTGCATAATATAATCTAAAGAGGGGCAAGTGACATTTCAAAAGGTAAGGCTGCTTCCTCTCCCAAATTTCTGCTTTTAATTAACTGAAACTCAGTGTGAAAGTTTCTTTAATTTCCTTTCCCTCCATTTTCCAGTCAGTCTGGGAGCCTTAAATGCTGTACCAGCTCTGAAGAAGCTGTTTGTCATCAGGCTTTGTGGAGTGCTGCCATTGTGTCTAGTAACATTGGCATATTTATCACACTTGGCAAATTGCTTCTGTCATCACTGGATGCTGTTCACCTTCATTTTAATTTGTTCTTTCCACTTAGCTCTAAATAAACAAACCAGCAATTTTATGATGTCTGCTTTTCTTGTTAAGGTACAAATCTCCCAATTTGCACATCAGTAGAAATCTCTGGGACACCCTTTCTAAACATACCTCTGTTTGTCACAGGGATTACCACATTTCCAAGAAGGAAATTTTCCGAAATTTCTATCAAAATGTCTTGTTTAGTTGGCTTTACTGACCCAAAACATTTACGGAAACAGAAAGGCAGAAGGTCCTTTTAATTTCACATCATTTATGTCTGGATTTGCTTGTGGTTTTCCAGTGTAATCACTAATTAAGAAGGTAAGATTTACAGTCCCAAGAGTAATGGAAATAGCATTTTCTACGTGTGGGCTAAATGGTCACCACTCTGAGATGTGCTGCCTGAGTTTCCTTTACTGCCTTCCCACCAATATTTCATCAGGTGGTGCTCATAGGCGAGACCCAGCAGTTCCCTTCACACCATGCAGGACAGGACCCACCTTACACTGCTCAGTAAAGTTACAGCTGCTAAACATTTTATTGTAATTTTTTTCTCTTGGGACAGATGAGGAAAATGATCTTCCACAATTCACAGAGGAAAAAGCTCACGAAAATTTGATTGAACTCTTCTCTTCCTTACCTATGCTGTCACTTTATATCCTTGTCTGCCCCTATATAGTTTCAAGTGTTGATCAGAAACAGAAGTAAAATACTGAACACTGAAATAAGTATTACGCTGAAGCATTCTCCCCATCTTATTGCAAAAAAAAAAAAAAAAAAAAAAAAGAGGAAGTACAAGAACTTAAATTTGAATGACTGTTGCAAAATTTCCAACACAATTTTGCAGACCCAGGAGATTAAAATACAGAACTTACTGATGAAGAGCTAATGTTTGGATGCTTGTGAAAATATCCAATCTTAGACAGTTTATATTAAGGTTACAAGTTTTGGAAGTTCAGCTTAATTTTGTAACTAATTATTGGGAGGGAATACAGTGGGGTGTTTCCTATGGCAAGATGTGAGGAAAACAGGATAGAAGGGAAATCTTAGGCCAGCTAAAAGAGGAAAAAGAAGGATAATTAAGGCTAAGATTAAAGAGATTAGTTTAGTTGGTTAGAGCATGGTGCCAATAATGCCAAGGTCATGGATTTGATCCCTGTGCAGTCTATTCACTTAAGAGCTGGACCTGATGCTCCTTTTCAGTCCCATCAAACCCACAGAATATTCTGTGATTCTGAAAATTAAGACCAAGTTGGAAAGAAAAAAGGTGCATATAAAAGATGCATTGTTCATGTGAGTGTGTGGGATTGGCTAGTGTGAGTAGTGAGTACTGAACAATGGCCATGTGCAGTTAGTGGTGTTACTGTCAAGCTGATAAAACAATGCTTGCTGGCCTTCACCCTCACCAGATAATTTATTTTCTGCCAGTGCACATCATGCCATTTTAAAATTAATTGTGGGTATTGTAGATACAGACCTCAGCAGGATAGTGTGAGCCCTGAGGGATGGAAAAAAACACATCTGCACGGTAGGGATCTCATTTTGAGGAAAGTCAGACTGGTCCCAGCTTTGCTGTGTTACAACCTTCCTGGCATTAAATGAAGGATGAGCTCTGAAACTCATGGAGTTAACTAGTGTTTTGTACCTTCTGGAGAGAATTTAAAGGCAAAGTTATCAGTATGGTGCACCTGGATGCTGAATGAATGAACACTTTTGGTGATCACGATGAGAAGAGCTTTATCAGTGGAGAATTTGAGCTGCTGAATATTTGTAGATTAAAAAGAGCTTGTTTGGTTTGTCTACTTTATGTAGGCTTCTTTGCCACAAATAAGAAATCCCTAGAGCCTGGCTTGAAGCATATTGTTAATGACACACATATAGACATGAGTACACTTGGCCTTTGTGATCAATTTCCTCACTCAGTCTTCTAAGCAAACAGCTGTGTAGGCAAGAAGAAGGAAAGAGATCACATATCATTAGCACTGGCTTTGACAGATCTGGCACTGGATTTAGAGGTAAACCAGTGTATGTTCCCAGTTAAAAAGAGCTGGGAACGAGGTACAGGGTTTCTGTCTTTCACCTCATCTGGGACATAAAATGATGAGGAACAGATTTAGCCAAAATCACCTCCTTATCCCATTCTTACTTGAATACAGTTGTGGATCTGTGCCTTTCAGCTACTCCATTAAAGGTGTGTTTTTGATGATAGCCAGCATTGCTTGGCAAATAAGAAGCAGTATATTGTTATTGGCTCTGCACATAGGTTGTTATACTTTCCATACACAAGGAGCAGTGCAGATGTTTTCAGCTCAGTCCCTGGACTTCCCTTAGTGCTACAGGAAAAATATAACATTTGATTGCTAGCAAGTGTTTATTCGAAGGTTTGAACACCTTACAGATTTCTTCAGGTGATGAATTCCTTATACAAAAAAGTGAAATGCATGGAGACAGAATCTAGCTGTGTAGTCATTTTCCATGAAAACTGGGCATTTTGTTCCTGTAATTTAAAAATCAGGATATGAGAGTATTTTTACAAAGAAGAAAGCAATTTTTTTTCTTGGTTCTTTAGCTTGATGAATTAAACAAATATTTATTACATATTCCATCTTCAAGTTAATAAGCAATTTAGGCTTTTTGTGCATCTCCTGCAAAATATGATTTTCATTCATATAACTTTTTTGATTCAGAAGCCAAGAGATAAGTCACATTAATTTTACTGATTGAAAAATATTATTCAAGAAGTATTAATACTTGCCAAATTACTCCCATCCCACTTTGGTAAACAAACCTGCATCCACCTTGAGGTAGAGTGGTGGGGGGCAGTATGAGAGTGTGTACAGAGAGAAAGAAAAGGAGGTTTAGAATGCGTTCTATGATGATCTGCACTTTTAGTCTTTTTCTCATATTTTGAGTGAAATATCAGGCATTATTTTTTATGATGCTCTAGTACTCTTACAAGATTAGAGGGGTTAGCTCTGGAGTCCTGGACAAATGCCAGTTGGCACAGCATGTACTGACACTGCTGTTAAATGGGTGCATTATTTCTTCTTATACCCTGTTCTGCACTTCTCTTCTATGAAATGCTGCTCCAGAGGTTTCACTGCTAAGTGATATTATACCTCTGACATACAATTTATAAATCAATTTGTAAAAAGTGGTGAGTGCCTTGATCTGTAGATTGGAGATGATCTATAAATAACCACCACACTTCCCCCCCACCACATTTTTTTTTTAGTTCACAGACAGAATTGTCACAGTGCTAAATGAATTGCACTTGTAGCCGATTGTTTTGGAGTGCTGAGTCAGAGCATGTAAATCATCTGAGTCTGCTGGATAAGCTTTCTCTATGGACAATGAAAGGATGTGTGCCACAACCCATCCAGCAGCTTTAGCAGTGGCAAAGCACTGGGGGCAAGTTACAGAGCCCTTGATCATGGGACTGGTCAGCATTTATTGAGGCAAATACCAACTCTTTCACTGACTTTGCAGTAGTTATACTTGGTAGTGCTTCCCAATGTCTTCTTATGATATTACCAGGAAAATTATTGTGAGTGTGAAAAAGAATTATTTGAAGCTATTGGTTCATTTAGGGTATCTAGTGAAATCTCTTCTATGGGCAGGTCATGTTTAATGCTCCATAAACTGGAGATAACTTATTTAGAAAGTAATAAAGAAAAAAATTGTTTTTAATTGGCCAGTGGCAGAAAAATACGTTATTTTTATGTGTATATCTCTAACATAGAGGTGTATAAAATAGCAAGCTTTTCCTTTTGCCTCTTTAATTTGCTGTAGCCCAATGATTCTCCAGCATAATATACAGGGTTAAATCTAGGACTCAAAATGTTACCGAAAAAAGCCAAACAAAAAACTCAAAAAGGTTTTCATTTGAGTATGTGAGTCCAGTAAAATGCAGTAGTTACACATGCCATGAGATTATATTCTTACTTTTTAGTAATTTTCTTCTTATTTGGTAATTTTACTCTTCAGCAATTACGGTTAAAATATGCCTTTTGATATACTGTGGAGAAATTATTCGTATTGGTCAAGAGAGGTATTTTTTTTTTCTTATTTGCAGTGTGCTGAATGGCAGGTCCTGTGATTATACTGATCTAAACTGCAATGCTTAGCAACTTTTTATTACCTCATTTTAAGCATTCATGTTGCTGTGGAGCTGGCTGGACCACCTGTTGTAAAAACTGTCATCCACTTGGACTCTCAAAATGACAAAAGATTTTTTAAAATGTAGACCATAATTGTATTTTTTAGGACATTTGTACTGTGTGCCTTTTGAACCTTAAAGGCCACTCCATTAGATTACACACTTTTAGTGAGATAAACATTGCTGGTGAGGCACAGAAATAAAATGTGGGGAATGATCAGGCAGGGATCTAATCTCTCAGGTTGTGCAGATGTATTATATTAAATGATCTCTGTCTCCAAGAGATTAATGTTGATATTCCTAGGAAATACATGTGTTAAGGAATTGAGTGAAGACTGTTTGTCTTTCAGAGGAAAGCACTTTTAGAAAATGTAAAAGAAAACATGGTATGAGAGAAGCTTAGAGACAAAAGTCAAAGAAAGTTACTGAGAAGAGTATGCTTAAGCATATTGCTGGGTACAGGAATTAGAAAATGTAAAAAAATGAGGCATGGATAGGGGTTCCTTGCTCTGAATAGGGAACAGAAAATTAAATAGTGATACCATGAGTGGGAACAAATCTCTGTTGCTTCAAGATCTGAGTCAGAAATACTGTATGCAATCGCAGATACAGATTGTTAAACATGACAAAAAACATTCAATGGACAATACTGCTGGATTTGCTTCTTGTAAAATTATCTTTATACAAATGCACATATGTGCATATATATATATACACACATTAATACATGTAAGCATATTTGGAAGTCTGACAAGCCTGAAAATATATGTCACTATCTGCTTTCTTTTAGAATTTTCCCGAGACATGACATTTTTACTACAGTATGAATTACACTGGCTGTGAGCAATTACTTATAAAACTTCATTTAACTACTATTTCTGACTAATATTTGGCATTTTTTGCTTTGCTGTACTTCCTTCACAATTTTTTGATAACAAGTAAAAATGTTAGAAGACCCCCTATATTGTTGCCATGCCTTTCAGCAGCAAAACCTTTCCTAGAAAGGTGTTTACAAGTTTATGAACTAAATAGCAGCCTATTGTATCTGCATAACCATTTTTCTTTAAAAAAACACCTGTTTTCAACACATGGTTTTTAGCATGGTCATTTTCAAATTCAGCATTTTGGGAGAGAAAGTTTTTGCAGGGAACATGAAATAAGATTTTTCTCTTGTAATTAAGGTCTCTGTAGCTCTATTAGTCATAATGAAATAATATCATTAAAAAAATGATGACCAAATTTTATTTTGTAGATTATGAATGCAATCGTTTGTTTTATGCTTTTCTTCTTGCATTCATAATTGCTACTTGCTGCTGAGCAGAGTCCTACACATTTTATCAATTTTATGCTTTAGAGCAAAGTGCAGAGCTCCCTAAGAAAAATGTAGCAATCCAAACAGTATCCCCCAATAAATGGGGGATAAAAACCTTTAATCTTCTTTTTTTTTTGTGAGTTGCTGCTTTTTTCTCTTAACATGCTTCAAGACTGCAATCTGTCAAGTTATTCAAGCCAAATGTAGGAATCCAGTCTTGATAAAGCTCCTGCTCTAATGTGTTGTGAGGTGAGCTATTAAAGCAGTTCTCACAGTTCTTGCTTCTGGCTTTGAACCTGAGGCTCCCAGTTCAGTAGAGCATGTTTATATTCCTGGAGCAAGAAGCTGGAAGCAGCCATCAAGAGTATGAAATAATTGCTTATTATTTTAATTGTCAGTAAAAAACATAATAAAAATTAATTTTGAAGTGGAACATTCATAATATCTCACTTTATGCTACTGAAATGTTTTCAAGAACTCAAAAAAAGAAAGCTTTTTAGTGCTCTGAACAAAGAAAAATATCCCCCCAAACATTCAGAAGTTATGGAATCTGTGTTTATGTTGAATTATGTAACAAAACAGAGACAATTCTGGGAAAGGGAGCTTTAGCAATCTTTCAGGCCTCCCATACCACGTGGTACAGCCCTAAGGCAACTCCAGGCAGCAGAAAATAAATGAGAGTCCTTGTCAGAAAGAGTTTATAATCTGTGGGCCTTCACCAGAGCTTAGCAAATGCAATCAGAACATCACTGGGAGCCCAAAAGGGTTGTTGAGAAAGAATCCGTTGGAAATTTTCTGAAATAGAACTGAATGAATGACAATTTTTTACTCCATTTAGTTCACCAGCAGTTAAAAGAAGAAAGCAAAGTAGTTTCATGCATGTTTCTGCTACTCTCTGGCTGCATGGGCAGGAGAAATTGTGAGCTATTTTTACAGTTGGTAAAATCCGTCCCGTGAAGGATTATCCAAAATAGAAGTCCTCAATTTTCTCAAGGAAACTAGGTTAAAAATAGCTCCTAGTCAAATTAGAAAAACAGAGGGACATTTTAAAAAGACATTTTGAACATTAAAAAAAGCATTTATCTCATATAACTATTGAAATTGAATATTTTGTGTTTTGGGGAAAATTTTGTTGCCCATTTCCCTCACATCTAGCATGTGCAAGTCACATAATTTATCAAGCTGGCACAATCACAAAGCTTTTTTCCACTTCCACAAAGCATCCCCGCTTCTGATGTTTGCAGTGGAGAAATTTGACTTTTAAGAGTGAATTAACTGTTTTCTTGAGAAACTGAATGTTTTTGAAATTACGCACCTAAAATATGTTTCCTTTTATTTCTTCCTTCTTTGTTTTTGGAATTGTTTTCTCACCATTTGGGTGTCTACCTCCTTCCTCCTATCTAGTTTTTGGTCTCAGAGAAAAAGTTTGTGACTCACACCCTGTTCCTTTTTCTGTGGCCAGCTTTTGCCTCATCTGATATATTTGCTGCCTTTACTATTTCCTGTGTTCTTGTTGTTTTGGTCTCAGCCCTTGCACATTTGTCATTTTAGCTGTCTTTGACCTACAATCACCATTCCTGCTTGCTCTCTGATGAAGACTTGCAGCTCTCAGCTTTCCAGCTTTTCTTGTGGCCTTTCTCCTCAGCATCTCTGTTGCTCCAGTCCTCAACATTTCAGCTGGGGGACCTGACAGACAGTTGAAACAAGGTGACACTTGCCCCTCAGGATCTGTCCTGGATCCTGATTTTAGGCTTTGTTAAGAGAAATTACACATCACTGTAAGTGCTGCCAGTGTCAGAATCAAGGTGTCTCTGATATTTATCGGGGCATAATTTATGAGAGGTGTGAGGCAGAGATGAAGAACAGCTGTCAATTAAAGTTTGTACTGATCTGACATCCTGATGCAACCTGGTAGAGTTTAAGCCTTAAGTTCTTGGCATCACTGTCTAACACAACTCCAGAGTTGCTTCTGTGATTTGCCTGCTGAATTCTGCTGAATTTTGGGCAAGTCCATGTGTCCCATGTGTTCCAAGAATAAGTGAATATATCTTCATTTCAGCATTTGTCATGGAAAATCCCACGGAATGTTCTGTATAATCAGTATTAACGGTATTCTCTGGTGTATTTACTTATATAAATATTATATCAAGGCTCATAAGTGCAGATGACCTTAAACTTAAGTGCTGCTGTTGCTGTACTGCAAGAGGATTAAAGCACTTTAATCTCAGGCTATTGTCTATTCTTTGTGATCTAATGGGTGTATTTTTTTACTGATCTTTAATATGGCTGGAATAGTGAGTTTATGAGATCATTTTAGGTACTTAACGACAGCGCATCATTAATCATGTACCCTCTTTTTGACATAATTAAATATTGATGTTTTATGGCAACCTGGCAAGTATAAGCTTTTCAACCTTGACAAATTTTGAGAGGTTAAGGGATAAAAGAAGTTGCCATGACTATAACCAAATAGTGTATAAGGTGCAATTCTTCAGCAAAGATGCCAATTGCTCATCCAATCCAGTTTCTGACTAGGTGGAAGTTACTGGGATGATGATTGGACATAGGCTATCTAATAATTTGTCTCTTCATTCACACAATAAAAGTTGTGTGTTCTCAAGAAAGATAAAAATGAAAAACTATTTCTTCATGTATTCACCTATGAATGGATATTTCACCTTTGTCAGGCCAGCCTCTCTGTTCTTTGCAGAGGTATAAAAAATCTGTCTGCCTTCTCAGCTCTTTGCTGAGGTTTCAGTTCTGAAATTTGATCCCAGCTACTGGACACCAAATTTATGAGAGAAGAGTAAAACTGTGCAGATGATGGTCTGTACATGGCTGGGTGGCTACCAATAGGAACACCCAGAAAAACAGCAACAAAAAAAAGCCACTGCAAGAGAGGGATTGAAATTCAAGTACCTTCTCCCTCCTCCAGTCACCCCTTGTGCAGCTAAATATCACTTGCCACCCCACCAGCCATGTTTCTGTTATCATTGTGAGGAACCTGATATTGTACCTTGAAGGTAAGTAAGACTGTCTGGAATCAATTTCCAAGGGAATATGTTTGGATATTTTGATTCCTTTACGTGGAGATATCATAGAGGCACAAATGCTTACAGATGTGCTCACAGACAGATTTGCATTCTGTGCCAGTGCTGACTCTGGCCCTGAGTCTGTATTTTCACCTCATGTAAATGATAACCTTCCCTTGGAGCTCTAAAAGGCCAACTGTATTTGTCTGAAACAGTATTTCAGGTTTTTCTTACCTACCTATTGACCAAAGTGATCTATAGCAACATATGAGACTTCTAGAGAAGATAGGTAATGGGGCTAAATTTTTTGGTAATTTTCTTCATACAACATTCACAGTATTTTCTTTCCAATGTACATATAAAACTGCTAGAGTATTTTACCATTCTGCCTCTAGCTTTAGCCAATATTAAATTAAATATATCTTGGCCAACTCAGAGCCAACAGGAAAAAGGTCAGTTTACACATTAAAAAAAAAAATTGGAAGCTGGTCTTTGTAAGATGAACATATCAAGCACATTTCACGACATAAAAACTGCTATCACTGGAAAATGTAAGCTTAACAGATGTGTTTATTTAGGTGATTTTCAGCCTAGTCTGTGAATATAGATTGCAAGTCCAAGAAGAACAGCACAGATAGTATTTTACTTTTGTTTAGCTTACCTTGACATTTCTTATATTTAATTACTGGTGAATCAAATGCACACATAAACAATTTGAATCAAAATAAAATCCTTGATTATGTTTTTTTTTCCCTGTTCATTTTGAATACTAAAATAATTAAGGTAATGCTTAAGCCCCTTAAGCAACAATGGCATGCAGAAACCCTTGAGCACTCCTAAACTTCTCCAGCACCAGACCAGAGGCATTGCTTTACTTGACTCAGACCTAGGAGCCAGGTTGCTTTGCTTCACCTTCCAGTGGGCAATATTAGATGATTGGTCCTGGTATTCTAGTCTTGTATAGGTACCAAAATTGCTGCTATGTGCAGCATATTTATGCTATCTTGGAGGAAAAAACATTCCAGTGGGCAGTATTAGTGATTGGTCCTGGTATTCTAGTGTTGTATAGGTACCAAAATTGCTGTTATGTGCAGCATATTTATGCTATCTTGGAGGAAAAAAACAACAAGCCATTCTTCTTAGACATGCTGTAATGCCTTCAGACCAAACAGACTGAACTATTTCTGTTTTTCTATCTATATATATATATATAGTAGTTGTCAACATGCCATATTTGAAAATATATTTATTTATATGTATTTATGTTTGATGTTTCAGAACCAGATTAATATAGGTGGACAAATTGGTGGTAAAAGGCTGGTGTGCTAGCAAAACTAAAATTTCTTTATGCAGGGCACTTTTACATAAGCCCTGTTACCTTGAAATCAGCAAAATATTGACTGTGACCTTGGGGGGCATTGGGTCTGTCCCCATTTCTTGTTCTACTTATGGCATGGTCTGGCTTAATGCTGGCATACAGCCCAGCAGTCCTACAAATGCTGTAAGTATTTTTCTAGCCTACAGGATTTCTATATTTGTTCTTCAACGTTCGTGCCTTTCTGATGTTGAATTTGCACAAACTACATTTTATTAAAATCTTTGGGGATTTTTTCCTGTTTTGCCTGAAGTCTCTTTTTGCATAGTAGGGATCAGGACTCTCGAAAGGCTATTTCATGACATCATTCTCTTCTGTCCAGACCACTGGCTTAATTGCTAGGGCCTTTTGTAAGCCTCTGTCCACCCATCCCAGTCCCTCAGAAACTAGAGTTGTGCCAAGGGAAAAAAGCCATGAGAAGAAATACTACCCCATTGGTATGTTTGTAAAATATAGGAAGACTCCATCTTAGTATAAGCCACTGTAGTAATTATCTGTGTCTAATATTTCAGTTGTGTATATTCTCTGGATAAGGCATTTTTGCTAATTGGCATTTTTTGGCTCTTGTGGTTAGCAGTTATAAACCATGGACTTTTAGTTAACAAGATGTGTGAAGAGATTCTGAGGAGCCTTCATTAAGAATTTCGCAATATTGTTAGAAACTGTAGCCAGGGAAGCAGCTAATTTAATTTTCCTTGATCAAATAGGCTAAGAGAGGGGATTATTCTTAAACGTAATTGTTCCCCAGGGAAATGAAGAGAGGAGAAAAAGACAGGGATGGGGTTACCATCGCAGAAACCAGTTTAATGGTGTGCATTCCTACTCTCTGTTTTTTACTCTCTAAGTCTCCAGCTCAATTGTATGTAGTCTGTTTCTATCATTGATTGTCGTCACAAGCACAGAGCAAGTCAACCACAGAGGAAGTGGAATAGGAACCAAACTGGGCAAAAAATGAGTGTAAACACATATTGATTCCTCCAGGGTACCTGGAAGCAAAGTAGCACATGTCCATCACACTCTACCCTCATTATATCAGCACCTTTGAAGCTGGGCATTTTTTAAATTAGAGGGTACAGTAAATAAGGAAAATTAGAGTAAGTTTTAATTAGTTGGAAGCCAAAGCTAGCTTAGTAACCCTACAGTTTAAAAAAACAAACTGTGTAAGCAGTCTGTGCAGTCCAGTTTCCCATACAGCTTTACTTCAGTAGTTTTTATACAGCCATTCCCTTTGCCCCATTCTGTTAAATTCCAGTCTGCCATGGCAGTCTCAAACTATGCTTTATGGGATTTGTAATTTGATAATGCATGTGCTGCATGCTAAAACTTAGACCTGAGTCATATAGGCTCCAATTCAGTGTGGGTTTCTTCCTATTTCTTTCCCCAAAAGCTATGGAAAAATATTCCAGTTAGGAGCTCTCCAAGTCATCAAAGAGGGGAAAAAAAAAAAAGTCTCAACAACCCCAAACTCTTTGTCTCAAGTAGAAAATCTCTTCTAGAAAAAAATTGCTTAGAGATTTTTAGTGTAAAGTTGAACTGGATAATGTGTATCACCTGAAGTAATCTGAAAATTCACCTGAAAATTAGTTTTGATGCTCAACTAAAGATCATGTATGATTTGTACTACAAAGCCTTTCAGTATTGGCTTGTTTCAAAGCAAGTGTTAAAGCCTTTGCTGAAGGAGAGGATCAAGAAAATATTCTAGTAGAATATCTTTCTGCTAGAGAAACCTAGCAGAGCTAAAAGAATGCTAGAAGAAAAGGTTAGGTAGAATTCCTGAGAGCTATAAAAAGTCCCCAAATAACTACACAGACATCAAAATGTCATCAGGTTGTTAGACTTCAAATTATAAACAGGTGATTCAGTGATGTGATGCAAAAGCAGTCCAAGTCCCTGAATTTCAGGCCAGGAGTCTCTTCATTATTTACTGCTAATTATGCTGAACTGTGAACTAGACTTAAATTAAGCCTGTCTTGAACTCTGTCTGCTCTGAAACTTCTAAGGTCATTAATCAGACACTCCACAAGCACAATATTATCAGAATTATAAGTTGCTTTTGGCTTTTCTTTTGATTTTTGAATCTTTTCCCTGCACATCTGTAGGTGTGTGGCTCCCTTCCAGCTCAGCTGCTGTGCTGACTGGAGCTGAAGGTGGAAATGCTCCCTCTGGAGAGCAGCTACAGGGGAGCTGCCCACACCCCGGGGTGCAGCAGCCCATCTCCTCAAAGATGTTGGGAAACTTGAGCTGCTTGTGGGGAGGACCCCTTGCCTGGGTCATTTGGGGGATGGAGTTGTGACCCTCCTGATGAAGAAACACAAAAAATCATTTGCACTCAGTCATTCCATTTGTATTGTCAGAAGCCCCTTTTTGTGCATGGCCTACAAGAGCAGATGTAGCTAAATTGCAGCTTTTGAAACTTGTGTTGTGTTCGAGCTGTTCCTGGGCAGTTCCTCCTGGGAACTGCCTTGTGTTTCTGGAAGCAGGGCTGTGGGGAGGGAGGAAGCCTAAGGCATCTGAAACACAGATCCTGAACTGTGCTGGGACTGAGACATTTGCTCAGTGAGCTGCTGAGGACACCTGGAGAACCACTTGCACTTCTTGCCAATTAATTTCCCCCAGAGTTCCCCCTTTTTGAGCTTTCTTAAGACATGCAGAATGCCTCCATGGCCTTTCAGCCTTGTGAATATTTTTGCTATGAGCTGCAGCCCTGGGACAGCAGGCCATCCTGGTGTTAGAGATCTCCTGTGCAGATGCTTCCCAACTGTGGCCAAATGGGAGATTTGCTGTGGCTCTGTACAGAACTTAGGTCTAGTCTCACTGACTGAAATAATTTTGTGAAAAGACTGAAGGATTGGTTTCTCCTACCGAAACTGTCAGAGTGCTGCTGTGTGTTGACCATTCTGAAGTGGCCAGAATTACAGAAGTCACTTGCAAGTGTGGCTGAGGATTTATGAACTCTAGATTTGTAGCTGAGACAACTTCCCTGAATCACAGGAAATTTTCAAGGAGAGTTGAAATTAATTCTTCCATCTTCTTTTGTCTTCCTTCTACCTTATTAACCTGACAGCTGAAACTGCCAAAGGAGGCAGAATTAGATTGGCAAGGCTCCTCTGGAGACTGCTGTCTCCATTCCCTACTTTCACAAGTGCAGAGGCAGCACTCTGAGGCCAAAGAAAAGCAGGTTTCAGTGTTTCTCAGGGTATGGATCTGAAAAGTTTTCTGTGAGTGACTGAGTAATGAAGTTACAGTGCAACTATCTTAAGAATTAAGGAGACCATCTGTAAAGAAGGAGGAGAATGCAGGTATGTGGTAAACAACAGTAGTTTGCAACAAAATACTGTAATATTGGAAGGAACTATGGCAAGGAAGGTGTGACCAATATGGAGGTTTCTGAGCCCTAGAATATAGTGTACGATAGTCTAAATGATGTTTTCCTGGTTAAGTTGTGGAGTTGGATGGACAGTCCTCTCAGCTGAACTGTGTCAGGGTCTTTGCCTATTGCTGGAAAACCCACCTAGGTCAATACTTCAATTCTGTCAGGTTTTTTGGTCAATATGCCAATTCTGTCAGGGTTTTTTGAGTGCCTGTTCAGGTGGACACAAAGGCTGTTCCTTTCCTTTCCTATAGGGACAACCTATACAGCCCTATCTGACATACAGCAAGTTCTAGCTTCTTGATACCTCTGAAAAATCTGTATTGGAAGGTTTATAACTGAAGAGTGTAACCTAGAAGTCCTTGAAGAAAACAATGATTCTTGTCTTTCAAAGTGAGATACAGCCTGTTTTATATAATCATCATGAAGATTAATTCAGTCATCTTTTACCTGCTTTGAGAATCTCAGAAGGATTAATAATAATTCATCATTTTAGAAACTCTGAGATACATTTTAACATGGTGTTTGACAAGTTTGCATAATGTGTGATTAATCAATTAGAAATTTTGTACATATGCATGACACTACATGAATATTTCTCTGATCTTTCTCCAATACACTTGTAGACACAAAGTTCTTGTACAGTAGTTAAAGGAAAAAAAAAGAAAATCTCTTCATTCAGCTCCCACTTACGAAAGGTTTCAAAAAGAAATAGCTTTGCATTCACTAATGAAAGAAAAAAACAGAAAATCCGTCTGTCTATTAGGAAATCTGATATGTGCTACACTTGCTAAATCCCCTTTTCAGTGAAATGGATTAAGAGACCTTATAGAAAAATGTAAGTGAAAAAATGGGATAATAAACTGCCTGCTTTAAATGGAACATAGGATTATGCTTACTGCTCTGGAAAAAAAAAAAGTTCATTGTACTGTGGAATAAAAAGCAGTTCAGATATGCTTCAAACCTTTAGTCTGGACCTGAGCTGTCTACCAGTTTAACGTTGTTACTTAAAGTTGGCAAGGAATTTCAATGGACAGAGCTTGCAATTCATTCTTTGAAATGTGGATGAAACTTCAGCTGGCACCAGTGGCATTCACATCAGTACACCAGAGGGCAGGTACTGGGTATAAATGCCTCTCATTAGTCATAATCTACAAGTAAGATCCTAAATGTAAATAGATCCAAAGCCTAGAAGTGCTCAAAATGGTTCTGGATCCAAGATATACTCAAGAGAGTTTTGATCCAATGTGAAATGTGTACAATAGATCCGGTAAACAAAACTCCCTTTCTACTCTGAATTTTCTTTACCCATCTCAGTTTGGCATGGATGGAAATGCAAAAGCAAACCATTCATCTGATACTAATTCTTGTAGAGCAGCTCAAGATGGCTGACCAAACACCAGCTAATGGAAAAAAGAATGTGATTTCTTGACAAACACTTCAGTTAACACGTGCAAAATGTGTGCTCACACACATCGGTTTAGTGGCCTCAGTGGTCCATTTGATGGAGAAAAGGCAATAGGGAGAAAATTAATCATACTGGTGCCTGTCTACCTGATCTTTCTGGTGTATCGCAGAACTTCATCTACAGAAAAATTTGGCAAGTGAGGCTGATTTTCACTGAAATCGTCTGTTTTGCAACATTCTCTCCCCTATCCTATTTTTTGGCATGTAACACACTTGGAGATTAGAAGGTCAGATAAAAATATTCATTAGTTACCTAAAAATGGTTACAGCCTCTGACAAGGAAGAAATCAAGTCACTGAAATCCTTTCCAGAGCAGACTGTGAAAGGCTGCACTTGGTGCCAAATGTGAGGCTGGTCAGACCTATGTTTAGAAACCCATGATAAGTTCTAAACACAGTTTGATGAAAACCTGATGCAAGCCTCTCCTTTCCCTGTCATCCGTTGACATTAAACTGTGAAGTTGCCTGTGATGTCAGTTCTGAATTATTCCCTCTTGATTGCTGACTCAAAGGCTGGATACTAATGGAGAACCAAGATTTTTAAGGTTCATCAGAGAAGGCATTATAAATCTGAAAAATATGCATAATTCTGGCTGCAGTATGTGCACGTGGCTTTTCTGTACTTTGTTAACTATTCTTTAGCAATAATTTTGCAAGAGGTGTTTTTTCCAAAGGCTGATTTCTTTTTTGGTTTTGTCTTAATGCTCTGTCCATGGAGAGGGAACACTGCCATAAAACCAGAAATTCTTTGCCTGAGTTTAAGGGAAACTTCATTGGGAAAGACTGGCCACTCTACACTAATAAGAATGCTTCAAGACAGTGCTAAATCTACTTTAGGGAACTTTGGAATATTTGAAATATTCAGAGGAATAATTCAACTGAAGTTATGAGATTTTGCTCTTGAATTGTCTCAGTTGAAAATCATAAAACTCAGTGCAAAGTAACCCTCTGGTCCTGTGAGACACATGCTCTTAGCTTTGACTCAGTGGTTACTGCTTGAATAAAGTTTTAGCAACAGTGGTGTCTTGACTAGAACCAGACTGGCAGTCCAGCCTTGTCTTCTTCAGACATCTGCGGGAAGGGTGCTTTGCCTTAGTCTTGCTCCCAGGATAGTTCTCTTATTTGAGAACCTGCTGCTATTAAAACCTCTACCCTCCATTGTTACCCAGGCCTTTTCTTATTGTCTTCCCTTTTCAAGAGAAAAGAGACTTATCTGTGCCTATTTTCTCCTGTCCTTACTGTTTCTTCCAACTGATAAACAAAACAAATCTATCTTACAGTGACTATTCCAATAAGCAGGTCAGCATTCAGTATTTGTAATTATTATAGGGCATCTCCAAATATGTTCATGTTCAGCCCACGCTTTTCAGTTTTGGCATGCTTTCCTAATGCTGGAATCATTTCACAAATATTAGCTGGTTATACTTTCCAAGGAATCTGGTGCAGTTAAAATAGTATCGTTTCCATTAAAAACAAACTGTTATCCTTTTTTTTTCTTTCCTTTGTTGTTAGAAGAGGTAGTACTGTGTGGGATTTTAAATACAGGTGTGATATAATTTTGGAGGCAAGGTACCTCTTAAAACTTCTGAGTGTCTCATACACTGTGATAGGGGGGTGATGTAGGAGAAAAATATTGGACTAAAACCCAGAATGAGAATTAGCCCTTGGAGGAGTGTGTAGCATTGAATAAGTGGGATGATGAGAAGAAACAGAGAGAGATGCAAGGAAAAATGCCAACTAAGAAATTAAATGCTGATGAACTATGAGAATGAAATCAAACCTAGGGAATTATTACATGATGAGAAAAGAGAACAGCAAAAATACTCAAATGCTTGAAAAAACAGTAATCCAATTATGTTCAAAAAGTGCAGAGAAGAAAAACAGAGAAGGAACAGAAGTTGTCAGACAGACTTTGTAGAGTAACAGGAGCAGGACAGGAATGGAATGAAGTAGGGGGGAGTTAAAAGTTAAAACAAATGCACAAAAATCAGCATAGAAATGCAACTGTCTATTGGGTATTTATGGGAAAACACTTATAAAGATCATGGAATATATAGAATCCCATAGGATTCTTATTGTTATTTCTTGGTACTTTCATTAGTACAGTACATCTACCTGATAGAGAAAAATGGTTTCAAAATGAAGGGAATTGAATGACCCTTTACTGATTTTCTACATGGTGAGAAAGAGTGGCCAAATGTAGAACTTTTCCATCCTAGTTTCTCTCCAGACTCTGCATGCAAGCAAGCCTCAAACTTCCCTGGCTGATGTTGGTGGAAGCAAACAAAACTTGACAAGCTTTTTTGTAAATGCTAAATTATCCTTGTTTTCCCATTATGTGGCTAACCCAGTCTGGAAACTCATTTTACATTGTGAACATTTCATAAACTAAATTTCCAGTCCATCTCATGATGGAAGTAAAAGCAAGCTACAATCTTTTGAGGTAATATCTTTTTAAGGGTGAGGTATTTCTTGACATTAGTGTGAGGTGGAGAAGCCTGCATTATCAGAATCACCCACCCAGCATAAATGTCAATCCTTTGCATGATGAGACACTTTTTTGGCAACAGTGCCCAAGCGTGGGGGGCAGAGCCCCATGGCCAGGCTTCCCCAGTGTCTGTGAGAGCAGGAGATGAGCGTGGGCTCCTGAGATTTCCCACATCTGAGCCCATTGCCTCACAGGCCAGCTGCCCAACTCCACTGGACCCAATGGACCCTCTGGTCCATTCCAGAGGGTGAGACAATGTGCAGGTAGTGCTTTTGGGCAGACAACCTCAGTCTGAGCTCTGCTCTGGTTTGATGACATCAGGTATTGAAATTGCCAGCAGGTATTGAAGTTTGTTCTTAATCCTGTTTACATTTACGCATTTACTGAACGAAGTCTTTTGCATTTTATGAGATTGAAGCAGGCAATACTGTATCAAAACTACTGTTGAATGCCAAAAAACTGCATCAACTAGAAACTGAACTCGGCCTTTCAGTCTGTTTCAGTCAGATGCTGCAGAAACAGCCTTGGAGAATGAGCAAGAGAGAGGAGAAAAACCCCCAAGATTCTCAACTTCTGGCAAAACTGGCCCTGTCTTAAGGGCTAAATGTAGAACTTAATGAAGCCAACAGAAATTTCAGTAAGTATCAGTCAACTCTGGATCAGAAAATTACCCGTGTGTTCATTTACAGACTCAAGAAAAATCCAAAATAATGATGTAGTGATGGGTAAACCTTGCCTCTTCCCCTTTCACTGCTGTCAGGGCAGGCTGCCTTTAGCAGCTACTTTATTTGATGCTTAAAAAGTTTAATAATAGTACACATACTGGGCCAGAAATTAATGGTAATTTCCATCATTACTGCCATAGAACACTCAAAAAGGCTCCAGTTTTAATAGCTACTCTTTGGCATGGCAATGTATTGGATTTTCAATAAGATATACACAGAGTATTTTATGAGAAGACTGACACATCATACCACCATTGTGTTTGAACCAGAAATATAATATCTTTGAGATTTTTCAGGACTCTTGCTGGATCTTTGAACTATATTATGTCCAAACTTTGTGTAAACAAGTTTATTTCACTCCAATTCAGCCTGGCATTGTAAGTGTCTTGAGGGAGGGAAATGGGATAGTATTGTAGCACAATGATTTCCAGATATATTTTTAGTCTATTTCCCTCACAGCAGTGTAATTCGGTGTAGTGGTGTGCATGTGTCTGGAACTTTACAGTTCTATACAGCTATAAATGAAAGATATTGCTTTTAAAAAGTCATAATTTACACTGAATGTCTGAAATTCATATTAACTTGAACATTGGGGAGGAGATAAATCTGCCATTTCAAATCTTAATGGTTGTGTTTCAGAGGATTCTAAATTGTACACTTACATTCAGAGTATTAGCAACTTTTGTCATCATCAGCATGAGAGAAGTAATTTTCTTTTTGTTTTTGTGTTTTAATTTTATTGATTATGCAAAAGTATGAAGAAATTGCACTGAATCATGAAATTGAGGTTTAAATATTTTAAGAATTGAAAATATTTACAATGTGTAAACAAGGAAACGTACGGGATTCCAAACTTTTAATTGCTCATAAACTAGGAGAGTGATCACAAAGGCCCGGGATTCCAAACTGCATGATGTGTTAATTGCTCATAAACTAGGAGAGTGATCACAAAGGCACACATTGCCAGACCAAGCCACAGGCTCTCCTGACATTCTGAGATGACTTCAGAAGAATAGTGCTGCTGAATCCACGTGCACTTTACACATGCTGATGTCTCAAGTGCAACAAACTCATGCATCCAGGACCTAAATGCACCTTTCTAAAATGAATCAGACTGAACATGTGGAAAAATGTTTCCACACTCAAGTCCAGTTGCAGATTTTAATATCAGAGGCTAAAATTTCTAACTTTCCTGCCAAGAATGTATTTTAAAACTCTAAAATATGAACTGAAAATCAATGCCAGATTATGGGCAGCTGGACTATTTTCAGTGAAGAACAACGCTTAAGCCATCGTTTACATCATAAACAAACCATGGTGGAAAATGTGTGCAGCTTTTTCATTTAGCCAAAAGAGGAATCTAAAACTTTCCCTTGCAATTGGCTTGTTAGCTTGTAGCCAGATCATCCTGGGGGCTTTTGCACAGAAAGGGGCCTTTGGCATGCATATCAGCCTCTGCCCAAGTGAAAGAAAAGAAAGATAGAAAAAAGTCCTTCTGTGATTTATTTTATACAATTATTTCAGGTTTCTAAGCCACGTGTCTGCTGTATTTGTTCATTAATGGCCTGATTTGAGAGATATTGGATTAAGTGGAGTTACTAGTCACCTCCAAGGCTGATGGATCACAACCAGGCCACCTATTGTGCATAGCACTGCTGACAACAGAAGTAGAAGAAAAATCAAAGGTGCAGTGCTATGGCAGCTTGCATTACAGGATAACAGATAAAAGGAATAAGCAGTATTCACAGCTTTTCTGAAAACTACCAAAGCTGCTGTTTTAATAGCAATCTGGGCACGATTCATCATGCTTTTTTACAACTTGTTTCATGCTGGCAGTGTGAAGTCTCACATTAGATTGTATCACAATTCTTGCGCCAACAAACTAAACTCTGTATGTATTTGAAAATATTTTGTGTTTTGGATACCTAGAAAAGAGGACTGAGTGACCAGTTTGCTTCATTACAGATATGTTGGAGTCTTAAGAATTCAGTGAAGGGTAGGCAGCAAGCTTTCGTTTCCTGTTGTTGTTGTGGCAGTTTACTGCACAGCTGTTTTGAAACATCTTGGCACAACTGATAAGGCAGAAATGTTTCCATTTTTGATGTGCTGAAGTTAGTGTGTTTTTGATAAAGACTAGTGGAGGAGTTTTCGCTCACTGAAATCCAGTACTTGTTTAACTTCCCTGGTAAAAGTCAAAAGTTTTCTTTAATATTGAAAGCCTGACTGGATCAGGGCCTGAGAGTCCTCTGCTGAATTATACCTGTATTCCTTATTGGCACAGGTGATATAAAGGAGAAATCAAAGCTGCCCTGGGGAGATTCCAGCTGTCACTAGTAGCTGGCATAAACAATCTCATGAAGAAAAACTAGTCTTCTTTTATAGGGGTGGTTAAGACAGAGGGATGAAGACAGGAATAGTAAAGTAACATACTGCACTATGGGGATCACCTCTTCAGAAGCTCAGCAGTATTTGATACATATTGAAACAGTCTCTTATGCTTTACGATACTGGACACATGGCTTAAAATTCTGAATTTTGTTTTTTAGTGTTTGTCTTTTTGACTGTTTAGTGGATTTTTGTTCAAAATTTGCTGAATTTTATTTTCAGTAGGAGGGAAGAACTAGCTTTTATTCTCTTACTGTAGTTGACAGAACTGTGTGGTAATGTCCTTTTCTTTAATTCCCTTTGTGTGTGGAGGGAGTGGAACCACTAAAAAAGGACGATGCAATTTTTTCTGTAGTTTGTTTTCTAGTGGTTCTCTCTGATGCTGATCTTTGGAGGTTGGCTGGAGGTCATAATATGGAGACTGAACCACCAATGAGCAAAGCATTATTGTAAGTAAAATTTGGGAGTAGAGAGGTTGAACCTTCAAGATTTTTTTCAGTGGAAAAAGGAATTAATTATGACTGGTCAGGGATCACTGTGACTCTATGGCCAATGAGGCTGTTATATAACTAACAGTAGGAAAAATGGCTGGAATACAACCATGAAGGAAGATTTGCTGCATTGAGATCTGCATCCAGGCCATGTTCAGAGAATAAAGCTCCTGAATTAATTTATTATGGTCTTCACCCTATTCTACATTACTGAGACTTTGATGCAAGAACAATCTAGGTCCCACTGAAAAATTGACTCACTTTCTCCATTTGTCCTCAGCACCTGTTAGGCGTAGGTGAGAATGACAGTGGGAGGGCAGACTGCACCCTTGCAGAGCCCTGGGGGCTGTGGTATTGACATGCTTTTATCAGCAACCTGATCTCATAAAGAGTTCCTGAAAGTCTCTGCATTGTGGGAAGGAATTAAGTTCTGCAGCAAAGAGATGCGTGTTCTGTCTAAGTCTAAAAGAACGAGGAAGAAAACCACATCTGAAATGCTTCACTGCATAGCATGTTTCCCCTCATGCCTTCAAATCAACAGCTAACATGAAAACCCGAGCATACTGGAAACACATTTTCATGTCGGCTCTAGAATTTAGCTTTATTTAGAGTTATTAAAGGTTTATTTGATCCAACCTTTTGCAGAATGAAATACTTATATTGGAAAAGTGCTACCTTTGTTAAGGATTTTAACTGAAAATTGGCACATAACGATCAGGTCTTTACACATGAGTACTTTCTAGAGCTAATTGTACTAAAGCTGCATCATGACAGCCTCCCAGAGGTTACTGAGGTGAGAAGAAGGGAGCTTCAGGGGCTTCTGATATCAGTTGCTAATGGTCTCTCCCTGGCCAAACAAGGCAAAAAACAATTCTTAAACAGAAACACGGCTCCTGCTATTCTGGCCAAAATCAGAATGAATGGTTTTCAAATGTCACCAAAGGCTGCCTTTTCATTAATTTACTTCACCTATTACCACTGCATCTTCCTGAGCTCCCTGAAACATGGGTTCGTTGTATCTTCCATAGCTCCTCTTATATTTGTGTTTGTCACACTAACACATACAGATGTGCAATAAAGGGAATCACAGAAAAGGTTCTGTGTTTGGACAGAGTTTATTGAGCAATTAACAGATAAATATTTTCCTTGAAATTTTGCAGGAGCTGTTATATAATGTAAGTAAGGTAAGTAAAATTCTATTTTAGAAGTGATTTTTGCTGTTTAGGATCCTAAATTGTAAAAATGATAATTTCAAAGAGGAGGGGGAAGATGTGTCATGAAAATACAAACCAGAAAAAAATCACACATTAAATATATTTATACACATATTGATCATGACAGAATTTGTCTTTTGCCTTATTAGGCTATAACTACTTCTTTTGAACAATTTCCTCAATATGCCAAATGGCTCATAGACTTTGCCAAAGTGTCTGCTATTTCTCTTGTGACTGCCATTTAAATGTAGCTCTTTGCCCACATAAATGTAAATTTGCATATACTTGCATACACATAACTTTTAAATGTCAACATTAGAAATGCATACAACTGTATGATATCTAGCTGGCAGTTTGAATCACTCAAAAAAAAAGAATTTCTTCATGGAAAACATCAACATCATATACATCAAATGTATAGATGTTGAAAGTGACACTTACAATGCATGGCAGACTTTATTCTTCAAATCAGTTTAAAAAAAACCCTCAAAACACTTTGACAAAATGCAGCTGTGACACTTACAATATATGGCAGACTTTATTCTTCAAAATCAGTTAAAAAAAACCCCTCAAAACACTTTGACAAAATGCAGCTGCTCTTTGGAATTTGTAGCATTATATTGAAATATTTGAATGTGAGTCTGGGTGGCATCACAAACATTTGTTTCCCATTGATTTAAAGCTTTAAATGCAAAATCCTTTGAAAAACCCTCCTATACCAAGGGTCTAAAAGAATGGCTTGAAAGATCCAAATGTCAAGCCTGAATCAAAACAAATTTGAGGAAGCAGATGATTGAAAGTAGAAAAAAAGAGCAATACCATTGCAAGGCAGTTCAGCTATAGTCATGTTTGTGCCCTTGCAAAGCTGGTTTATACTGTATATGCTAATCCTGTGTAGGGCTTGTCTCGCAGTAAACTGCAGTGGAGTAGGGATGGACTGGGCAGTGCATTGCTGACATTACTGCAGTGTTCCCCATGTCCACTGCAGTGGAGCAATCAGCCTTTGCACTGGTTCCATCCTCAGCACACCAGAGGCTACTGCCCTGCTCGTGATTGCCTGGTCAGCTCGTCACTCTCCAGAGCTCCAAGGAAAGTGCAGCACTGACTGCATGTAACTCCTGAAGCACAGCACCATGTTTCTTTCCATTCTCAAGCACAACAACTTCCCTGGTTATTTTCTTTCTTTCAAAGAAAATTAGCTTCCAATTATTTCACAATTTGGGCATTTCTTGGGCCATGCCAAGATAAAGGAAAACTTGCCAGCAAAGTTCATGATTCATCTCTCTTTTCATCATCAGCTTATGAACCTGTTTTTTGTTTGACTGGAAGCTCTCTGGATTAAGCAGATGTGGTTTAGCAGTGCCTTGTACCAACAGCTCAGAGCCAGTAACTGACTACATCTTCTACCTTTGTTTCATCTTACTAAAGAGCTGATTATTATCGTGCCACTGGTCTCTTGGGAACCACACTCCTTGTGTTCAGGTTCCAAGAGTGTGTGAAAGAAGATGAGGGGAAGCCAGAACAGTACATAAGAGGCTAAAAAGCACCTGGCACTAACAGCTGAAGGTGCTGCTATTCTAAAGAGAAAAGCACAAAAGGCAGCAATGCCCAGTAGTGCTTACAAAATGATTTTTTCTACTGTTGTTGAATTAGCTAGTCCTCTAGTCATCTGAGTAAACCCACTGCAGATTACCAGTTTATAACTCACAATACTAAAATGGGAAAGAGTAACTTTACATATCTGAGGAGTTCCTGTACCTTAGCTTCCTATTTCTATGTTTGGTATTAAACTTGCAGTATTACATTTCTAAATCAAATAGCTATAAAATCTCATCTGAGATGTAGTACATGTTTTATAATGTTATCTAGTAGCTAGCAACTGGTCTATCAAACCTTGACATTTCTTGATTGATTGAGAAAATAATTCAGCATTGAGTGATAACTAATGCAAATCCACTTTTGGGCTTGGTAAAATGCAGCTATGATTAATAACAAGATTGTTAAAAACCCCTCTGAACCAGAGCCAGTGCTGACTGTTCCCTGTTAGCCCTGCTAACACAGAATGGCTCTGAACATTACCCACTTACCCAGCTCCTGCAGCCAAAGCCATTTTCCCACTGTTGAATATCAAAATGTCACTATCATATAGGAAGATGCCCCTTTGTATTGCATGCCTTTGACTAGTTGGACTACAGAATTCATTTGCTATTTGTTGAAGCTTTGCTCTGCTTCAGGGATAGCCATCAGAGAGAATCCTGCCCTCTGTAGAGCAGAGCTGTGTAGGCTGGCACTTGCTTTGGCATGCCCCTGAAAATGAGGAGCAGACTTGATTCTTGCTGTGCAAACATGTCAGTGACAGCATAAAATCTGAGTAAAATATTTATCTGCTAGGTTCAGTATATGCTTGTCAGCATGAATTAAAAAAAGAAAAAGAACTTGTAGAAACATATCTGAAATGAGAAGACATTTTCCCTGCTCCTCATTCACCTGGACTATGTTGTCCTTTCATATATGTCACTAAATTAAAAAATATTTCATCTCACATTTGTCATCAAACTTTGGGACAATTCTTATTCCTTTTCTTTTGTCATTGTGAGGACATCATTAATAATTATACTTACCAGAATGAATATATTTGAATATTTTATTTCTTTCTATGGTGCAGCATACACAGGAAGCACTTATGTTGGGCTGCTCAGCAGTCCAGATCTTAATGGTTGATAAAACTTTGACTTTGGAAAAGTCAGACCTGGTAGATCCAAATAAATAGTTGCAAAGAAAGTACTCAAAACTTCAAGGATTTTATTAGGCAGAAAAGGAGTGTCCACACTCTGCTTAGTTTCCAGCTCAGCTGGAGAGTGTTTCTGATTGATTTGCACATCCTCCAAACATAGCTAGAAAATCACAGAGCTACAGAACAAGAAAAGACTTGGAGACTCTAAACAACTGTACATGTGCTGAGGCATCTATCTTCAGGACACAGCTGCCTCACAGGGCTTCAGAATGCAGCAAGACAAACTAGAAAGAGGGAGCAAGAGGGGAGATTTGGATTAGCAGGTGTAGTCTTTGTATTGCAGGAGTTCATTTGGTTTACTTTTAGTGGCATTGTCCTCAATCTGTTTCCATCCATGTATTCCTTTATAGATTTTTTTCCTTTTGTTGAAACAGAAGATTATGGAAAGTATAAATTTAGCATGCTACTTTTCTTCCAAGTGATTTGCATATTTGAATGTTTTTGAGCCTTTATTAAAAGGTTAACAAAAAGCAAAACTCTAGTAATTCCATTAAATTGTTATTATCATTATCCCCACTGTAATAGATCAATCAAAGGATTCTAAAGCACAGCCATTTTATTGTAGTCATATCTTAACACTCTCTCAATTCATGTAGCATTTCATAGACATAATTTTCTCCCCTCTTGCTCTCCAGACGTCTGTCTGCGTTCCTCATGTTATGTGTTCACCTTCATCCGGGCGGCTCCTGCAGCGCTGGCTCTCGGCAGAGCTGGATCTGCTGTTGGCACCGGGCACTGCAAATGCTCCACCAGACCCCTCCTGAGGATGCCACGCACTGTGCAGTCTGCACTGGCAGTGTGAGACCTTTGGGGTGATCCTGACTTGCTGTGAGCAAGCACTGCTTTGGTGTTGATCTACCTGAGACTCTCTGGTGTAAGCCCCTGGTGCGTGGACCTCCCAGTGCAGGCTAACACCCAACCAAACCTGGACACTCAGACACGACCAGAGCAAACACTGGTTCTGGGGACGGTGCTTTTTGCCCTTGTTCTGTTCAGAGGTCAAAGAGCAACACATGTATTATATTTCCCAGGAGAAGGCTGATGATGCCAAGGGCTCCCCAACCTGCTGCTGCAGCTTATGAATTTTGCTTTTGATTCTCAATTGCCATCTGAGTCATGCAGATGGCATTCTGAGGAATGATACACCTTGTTAGAGACTTCCAAAGTGCTAAACAGCTGATGTCATATAGGCATCTGCACATTCTTTGCCATTCTTCTGGCTTAAAAGCCAGCTACACTGAGCATAAAAACTTTGGATAAAAATCTAAAACCAGGAAAGAAAGTATCAAAACTTGGGAACTCTTAAAGTGTCTTTCTATTAACATTGTAGTCACTCTCCTTTGCTGCCAGAAATCAGTTTTGTACGTATTTCTAACATGTTCATGTAGCCCTATTTCCAACTTTAAAGAGGGAAGGCTGAATTTAGGCGAAAAAAGAGCTGAAGCAGCCATAGTTAAGCAACTGTAGCTTCTTCAGGACTGTCTCCTTTCTTTGCTGCTGTCACACACAATTAATGTTTGTAAGTAAAATTAGGTCAGGATTTGTTACACTGTTTTGGATTGAGGTGTCTGGTAACTGTGTATTAGAAATATGCATTTGAAACAAAAAAACAAGTTAAGGTATTGCAGTTATAGCACAAGTCTGACAGACAGGCCAAAGTACTTACAGAATGTAGCCCAAATGGTCTCAGCTTTTAAATATGTATATTAATTTTGAGTACACCCTTGTCACAACATAGAATAGAGTATCAGCACTACTTGATAACCCAAACAACCTGTGTCAGTAATTTCATGTTGTGTGTTAATTTGCCTCAAAAATTCATGTGACATCTTTAAAATGCAGTTTCCTATTTCACAATTAAAGAGACAATTATTGTCCATAGAGTGTTGGGAAAGTGAAGTCATTAACATTGTAATGTCTTGACAAGCTCATACCTATAGAAAAAGGAGAGGAAAAAAATGTCAGCTCTGCTCAGTCTGCTCAGTTCTTGTCCTATTGGCTTATAAGATCCAGTTAAACCAATTACAGTCCACTCCATACCAACAATAAGCAGTAATAAAGGTTACATTTTTTTCTTTTAAAATGAAAGAATTCTTAACTTGGAGTTTTCAATGGAGTTGAGAAGAGAGAGTTATTTTTGAAAACCGCTCAGGTTTGCATTTATCAGTATAGCATGTAGCAGATAAATGAAATCCTTTCCCTTGGAGTTCACTCAGGGGCCTAAACTCTCATTTTGCTTTTTTTTTTTGTTTGTTTTGTTTTTTGTTTTTGTTTGTGTTTGTTGTTTTTTTTTAAATTTTATTTTGTTTTGGGGTTTGTTTGTTTGTTTTGTTTTTTTTGTTTTTGTTTGTGTTTGTTGGGTTTTTTTTAAATTTTATTTTGTTTTGGGGTTTGTTTTTTTTCCCTATAGAAAAATCAGACACACAAAAGTATACAACAGTATAAAATTAAGTTATGGAAATTCACAGCAAGTGCCTTTCCTGAAATAGCATTCTGGGATTTTGTTTGTATTGGAAACTCTGAAAAATTAAAACACAAACTCTTCACAGCTTCTTTATCTGTCAATTTCCACTTTCCAACCAAGAGACACAAAAGGAAAAAAAAAAACCACAAAGAGAAAATGATATCATAGAATCAGGAAAAAAAGAGACTAAAACCTGTTTTCCACTCTGCTTTTAGCCAGTTTAGCTCAATTTACCTGCTTGGAATTCTGTATACTTTAGAAGAGGTAAAAAGCATGACCTCCTTGCTTTGAATAGGCTGTGCAATGACCATTTTACTGTTTAGTCTCCTTCTCTTTACATATTCAATCTCATATTTTCTTTCTATCCATTATGATGTTGTATATTAGGGAGCAATGAGAAAGACACAGACCTCACAGTCTGGCTTTCTGTTTTGATTTGAGCTAATTCAACAAGGCTTTGTTTTCTCTCCGTGGCTTTTCCTGCCTCCTTGGCTGGCTCTGCACCGTGTTTGAAACACAGACCACGCTTCATTTAGCAGTGACCTTGATCTGCAGTTGTCAGAGCGGGCACACTCTGTCTGGTGTCTGATGGGTCCCTGTTTTGTTGCTTTTGCTGTTGTCTAAATATTATGACAGAGGAGATCTTCCTGCAGTTGTGGATGACTACAGCCAAGCTTAAAGTTTTCAGCAGGTAGGAATATGGGAGCACACTTTTTGGCTTAGCCTGGCTGCATGGCCAAACATCTTGAGGCCACTGGCTGGTGATCAGAGAGGCTGCAGAGAGCTGGTGAGTAGCCAGAGGGAACTGGTTTTATACAGCACTGCCAGTTCTTGTAGGCTACTCCAGAATCACTGAAGCATACCTGTAATCTGGGACAGGTACCTGGAAAATATGACATGACAGTGGCTATGAGAAGAATAGATAGGAAGGAACTGGGGTCAATACACATTTTTCAGGATCAGACAGACTGCTTTACTGGCTGATTTCTCAATAAAAATAGCTATTTCTTACCAAAGATGGATACTAGTTTTAATACTAGTCCTAATGTTAGGCTGGTATCAGGCAGCCTTTCCTTATAACTGTGTCTCCTGCAGAGGCCAGGGCTGTAGCACAACAGGGAGGAGACAGGCTTTTCTGCAATTAAATGCATACAAATGCTGTTGAGATGGCAGGCAATATTCCACCTTCCTCATGTTGATGAGGAAGGTGGAACATTCCAGCTTATTGCTTTAAGCTGGAACCATGAGTTGGAATCTCTGTTCTCCTTACAGAGGATCAGTGGCAAGGTTTCCCAAAGGCTGGTGTTTCACACACTGATGATCATTTAGACTTCCTATTATTCACAATAGCCACCAACTCAATAAGACATTGGCATAGCTGTTCTAAAGGTCACATTGCAGCCTGTAGCTGCACAGACAACTTCTCTTTCTCTTCACCACTAAATTACATACATGCTGCTATGCTATAAAACTGGAAATTAACAGCTCATCCCAAGGAAAGCTCTATCACTGATGGAGGATACAACAATCTTCATAGATTAACCTGCTGGCCTGGCTTCCAGGCTAAAGATGGTGACACCACCCTCCATTGTCTTGGATGTCTCCCTGGTATTCCTCTAGTATTCAATTTCACCTTTATTCCTTCTTCAGAACTGATAGGTGAAATTTCACTCCTCACATGTAATCCGAAAATTTTCTGGAAGCTCTCTATCCCAGCTGAGTCTCACGGTAACTTTGCTGCCTATGGACTCAGGCTACCTGGGCTCCACATAGATGTTGTAAAAGAAATGAGGCCACTTGACCTCTAAAAATCTTTTGTGGCTAGAACAAAAGTTGGGGAAGAGGAGAAGAAAGGGAAATTGGTAACTTTGCTGCCTCCGGACTCTGGCTACCTGGACTCCACATAGATGTTGTAAAAAAATGAGGCCACTTGAACTCCAAATATCTTTTGTGGCTAGAACAAAAGTTGGGGAAGAGGAGAAGAAAGGGAAATCATGGCTTACTTTCATGCAGCAGACTTCTGAATTGCTTACCAAAAACTGACTGTAGAACCAACATTTCATTTTTATTTGTTTTATTTCTGATTTATAAGCAGCACTTGCTTGAGGCTGTTATAGTGTACAACCAGATAACTATCATAGCCAAATTTAAAAAGGGAAGGAATCCTGAATAAAAAAACAGGGGATGATGAGGTCATTTACTGAGGTCATTTACCAAGGTCACTCAGAAGAACCCCTGTTACTATCTCAGGAGCAAAGCCTTGTCTACATTTTGAAGGGTTTCTGCTTCCTCCTGGAAGGGTCCCATTGGTGGCTGAGTGGCTGAAATTTCCAGAACTAGTTGCATATTTTGCTATCTGCTCTGCAATTATTGTTGTTTCTGAAGAACCGGCCTCCCTACTGGTGTTTTGTATGCTTTGTTGATGTTTGACCACTTCATTTCTCTTAAGAATGAAAAGAAAATAGAGAGAAAAAAACACCTGTGCATTTAGATTATATGTAGCAGCCAGCAAGATATATAAAGACCTATTTATATAACAATCAAAGACTCAAAATCCACATTGCCCTACCTTTTAATTACTTGATTTTATTATGTATAATTGTGTAAAATAACATACGCTTCTCTTACTTTCCCCCATCTCAAGACAAAAAAGGCTCTTATTGTGTAACTATAGTCACTGCTAGGAAATATTTTTCAGAAAAAGCATTTTCTTGAGAGTCCATAGATTAACAGGACATAAATGCACAAATGGGGAGGAAATACTAGAATAAAGCAAGAGCTGTTTGGTGCAAAGTTTTTAAAGCCATTATTTCTGAACTTTTTAAAAGCCATTATTCCTGAACTCTATAATTTCTCACGAGGACATAAATGCACAAATGGGGAAAAATACTAGAATAAAACAAGAGTTGTTTGGTGCAAAGTTTTTAAAGCCATTATTTCTGAACTTTTTAAAAACCATTATTCCTGCACTCTATAATTTCTCACTGTTACAGCTAGTTCAAAAAGTGTGAAAAAGATCATACAATCAAAAAAAAAAAAAAATAGCTACTGTGCTATATGTTCCAAGCCATAAAACACCATCTTGTCTTTGCAGTATTACAAATAGAGTAAATGGGTGAAAACTTCTACATAAAATCTAAAAGCATTGATGTGACCCAGATATATGACCTGGTGTTATCAGAAGAGGTTTAAATACCCTGTCTATATCTTTTGTTGGCAAAAAAAAAGACTGAATAACAACCAAATGGAAATGGAACTGACATGAACCAGGTTTTTTTACATTACATGCCAGCTGCACTCAGAGGAAGCTGAGACCTTTGCTCAACAGCAAGATGAAGAGAGTGCAGAGGGCTGTCTAACAGTTCTTGTTAAGACCTGTAATTATTTTTCCTAGTTCATACTTCAGACTGGAAGCCATTCCACAGGTGCAGAATCTTGGGCATATTTATGAAAACAATTGAGGAAGTGTCATGAGAATTTCAACTTGAATATCCAACTTTTGGTGTATTAATTTTGTTTGTAAATTTATTTTTTTTAGATTTATTAGACATAAGGTTTAGGGAGAAACCTTTTGATTTCCTATCCCATAGTCAGCTCTTGACTTAAATTGCACTTAATATGATGGCAAAATCAAAGTGCTTGGTCAGCCAGAATACTGTGTTAGAATAGTAGTGACTGAAAGACAGAAAATACGCATTTAATGACTGGTTCAGATTATTAGGCATGTTTTATGTATGTCATTTATTTGCATGTAAAATAACTCATCTGAAAATGTATATCAAGAGCAGGATTTGGAGTTGAAGCCTCGCTCAGAGATATTCAAAAGCATAAAAAATGTGGCAAGTTCACAACCAGCTATTGGAAGCAATGGGAACATGTAGGGATAGGAGCAGAATGTTCCTTAGACAGCAGACTGCCAGCAAGGGAGAGCACAGATGGCAGGAAAGAATGTTTTGGTTTTCATCTGAGAGAGATTGTAACTAGAATGAGAGGCATACAAACTTTGGCCTATCAACAAGACTTTTCAAAGGTTTTTAGAAAAAATAGCAAGAGGATGTTTATTCCACGGCAGAAGTGGAGGGGGCCCTTCCCAGGATTGGTATTGCCAGTCAGAGCATTCATCTCAGTGCTGACAGCAGCAGATCAGAGAGGTGAATATAAGGCAATTGCTCCAATCAGTGCTTTCTCCCCAGTCTGTATGAATTACTATTAATAAAACATGGAATGCCTTCAAGAATAGTATAGCCAAGAGCCTAGTGTCAAGTTGAAGCTTGCTCATTCTCATAAAAGGAGCTGATTTAGAAGAAATGGCATTTTCTAGCAGGAGCACTTTATGGAAGACCTCTCAGCCAGCTTTGTTTTAGACACAACACAGTCTGTGAAAATGGAAGAAGAAATGATCTTATCAGAAGAATCAAAATGTCTCTTTCCAAGAACAAACTTAATGGGTGTAATTTAACCAATATCAGAACATTTCAGATTAGATCTGCAGAACTGAATAGTTTCATTCTATAAAAAAGTAACAAAAGACAGAAAAACCCCTTTGCTTTCCATCAGCTTTCATACTGATGTGTTTCTTTCAGCATATGTCTTCAGCTTTGTCCCTTGGTTTCTCTGTTCCTTGTTTTACTTTTTTATATCTACAGTTTCTGTCTACAGAATGATTTTTTTTATGAGAAATTTGTTACTCCATTTATGAAATTCTTAACTCAGTAGCCCAGATTTCATCACTAGCAACAAATAAGAAATATATATGTATGTCTTGGCAATGCTCTGTCTGGCCAGACACTGTAAGGATGGAACTTGATTTTATACATTTGCTGTTTCTTGGTCTTGACTTGTAGTTCACCATTAGTTCTATTCTCTGCCAAAGCTCTACCTCCTCTTCTATCTTCTAAGACTTCTTAGTTGTCATCACAGTAAATACTGATGACTTTGTGGTTAAAATCTGATAAAGACTTGTGAAGACATGTTGATTTTATCTAAGTCAGGAAAAACAACAGGGAGCACCAAGTCATGAGAAGCAAGGACCCATTAGGGACTGAATCCACACAGCTGGCTTGAGCCTGATCATTCTCAGAGATCAAAAGTAGATAAAGAATCTGCCTGTTGGCATAAGAGCAGGCCCAGATGCTTGAATCAAGGGAGAAGGGGCACTATGGGTTGAAGCAGTCTTGGTGGAGACGGTTTTTAGTAGCTGTTCAGAAAAAAAGATAAAATTTCAACTCCTGCTTAGTATAAATCAGACAAAAATGCTGTCGGAAAAGATCTGGAATTCTACAACTTGCTTTGATTCTCGTTTTCTTTTGTCATGTGAATACTTCTTAGCTGTCAAGTGCAATTTAATTTCCCCCTAGGAGGCAGATTCTATTTTATCAAAACCAGCTAACCTTTTCTGTAATTTTTGCACAACACAAAAAAATGTACAGTGATGGCAGCTGAACCAATTTTGCAGAGTTAGAAAACCCATTCAAAAGTAAATCATCGCATTGCATTTTTAGTATACAATCCTCTGTTAGCTTTACTCGTGAATTTCAGCCCCAGAAGTGCCAAATCCTAACTTCGTATAGAACCATATTATTCACATGAAATCAATAACAATAGCCTAACTTTAAAGCCCTGTTCATTTTGTCAGAAAACCAGTTTCCAGACTAATAATTTACCTTATTTCAATGCCTTATTTCAGTGCCTTCCTATGTCAGTAGATTTGTGTCTCAGGTTGCACTTCAAAGAAGAAACAATGTAAGAATGACTCTGTATCTTCCACTGTCTCTGAAAGCGCTAAAAGATTGTGAAGAAAGTATAAGACACTTCTTCACAGCCAATTAAAAAGTATGTGTTTAGCAAGTTGAGACTCTCATGCTCTGTGTAGTAAAACTTGGTAATGTGCTAAAAATGTGTGGGACTCTGCCTCTTTTGTCTCTGTATATGTTTGGAGGTGCTAATAGTAGGATGAGGTCAAAAGGTGCTAATGGTAGGATGGAGAAGCTTCCTCCCACTACTTGGCTTTACAGTTTGCCAGGGATATGGAGCTGCTGAGAGGCCTAAACTGTACGGCACAAATGCATTACTCATTATAGATCTGGCAGGGAATATGCTGGAGAGTCACAGGTTTTGGCCATAGAGTTGCAAGTGACACCCAGATACTAACTTGAGTAGTTATTCTTTTTTTTTTAATTTATTCTTCTATGAGAAACTATTTGTGTCGAAAGTATCTAAGACATGAATAAACCCACTTTTTTTTCTATGTGATGTCAATTTGTGTCTGATCCTCATGGCACAAAAATACGCAAGTGTTATCTCCATTTCCTCATATCCATATGGAGACACCAATCACTCTGCTGTTCTTCATGCTTACCTAGCCCTGAAAGCTGTGAGGCTTGTGACACCAGTTCTTCAAGCTCCTCAAGCTGATAGTCATCTCCTTCTTCTCTGCTCACAGGCCCTCATGGCAATCTCTGAGCTCTAAATACACTCCTCAGAGGCCTAAACAGTGCTTGTTCTTCTCCTTTCTACTTTGTTAGTTGAAGAGAGAAACCTGAACCAACTTACTACTTCCAGTTCCCTGCCCAACACTTGATGCATTGAGAGTGGAAAATCTGTTTTATGAAAGGCTGTTGGATTTCAACTTTTGTTTTTGGTTACAGATTGGAACAGATGCTCCAAAATTTGAAATTCCTCATATGGTGGAGGCAAGGAAGGCCAGCAAATAAGTAAAAGACAGTTTCCATTACAGTGTGCAATATGGGTAATTACCTCCTACTTAGGCAAAACGTCAAACATTTCATCTTGGAACTGTAGAGCATTCATTTTGACATTTTTCAGGACCCATTTCTGTTTTAGTGAAAGAAATTATAGTTGGAGTGGTCATGATAACAGGAAGCAGCTCTCTTTTACCAAATGGCTCCTTCAAAGCTTTTTTAATGAGTTCTGGTTATGTGACTTGGTAGTCTTGTTTTTGCCCTAGGCAGGAGGGAATAAACTGTGGCTCAGTCTAACACAACAATGAAAGGGTACAAAATGCTCATAAAGCTGCTTCAGCGTCATTACAGCAGTAACAGAAAAGAGAGTAAACCCTCTGCTCTTCAACCAAATAAGTGAAAAGGCCTCCCTATTTCGAGAAAAAAAAAGAGGCAGACACCTGGTTCTGTACTCTCTTTGAAGTGCCATAATTAGAAGTGATCAGAAACAAGAGAAAAAGTGTTCTGAATCTAGTGAAAAATCATATCAGTTTCTTTCTGTGGAAACCAGAAATACTTCATTGGTTTTCTCTGGAAGTAACACTAACCACTGCTCAAAGTGTCTCCCTAGTCCAAGGCAAGGCTTTTTGATATTTTTATCACTAATTTTTAGAGCTATAATAAAAACACCAAAGATGCTTATTTTCAGGATGAACTAGAATGACTCCTAGAGGGTTTAATTGGTGGTAACTTATGATGCAAACTCATGCTTGAAGCAGTGTTTATAAATATCCCTCTTAATGTAAAAAAAGTTACAAGTGATGATAGAAATCTGTCTGCAAAAAAAAATACTATCTGCCAGCAAGTACAGATTCTCAGTACAACTGCAATGTGTGTCTAGCTGTGTTAAAAATCTATAGATCAAAGATAATTTAAATATTATAAATTAGCACTCAAAATTGTTTGCTCCAGAGGTAGCCTGCTGAGTCAACTGCTGCTGAAGCTCCTTTAAACTTATTTCTTAAAGGTATTGATTTTATCTCCTAATAAAAGGACAAAGCCAATATCTAAGGTGAAAATGTCATCAAAAGAGCACTTGCAGCTGATCCATAGTTTTAACTTTCACACACATTCACAGGTCTTCCTACAGTAGTGTAGAGCTATAATTTCCTACTAGAGGTATGCCTCCACAAGAATTTAATTATATTCTGGTTTATTTACTTCTGCCTTCCTCACACACATGTACAAATATATGTACATATCTATACATATTGAATGAAAGGAGTTAGCACTAACTGAGACATATCTTCAATATCTGTCAGCAACAGTAACAAGAATTAACTACAACTGAATACCAAAAAAGGATGAAACATTTTCTCATTCTGGCAAGCAGCACTTTTCCAGGATATTTGATAAGCAATATTATGCACTATAAACCACAGTCAAAGAGAAACAATCGGTTTGATGACATATACCACATCTGGATCATAGGCAACTTGACAGTGTTTTTGCCTTGAGCCATAGCCATGTCAGCTTTAATGTGACATTTAGCATATTTAACCATGAACATATGACACGTCTTTAGAAGCCCTTATTGTCTAAATAGCTTATTTTTACATGCATAATTGTCAACAACAGTAAATAAAGTTCAGTGTGAAGTGACATTTCATAAGACCTTATCAGTTTTGTCCTGTGGCATTAGTCTAGCCCATGCTCTACAGAACGAGGCATATCCTAGATGGTATTTCTGAAGTCCTGCACATTGACATTATCTTTAATATTCAGTGCTAACTGTAACAAGGAATGTGAACTTTCCTGAAATTTCTGTCCTTTCTTTTCCTTTGTATTTTCCAGTCCTTTGGATGGTGACTTACTGTGTAAAATCCCTGTGACTGCCATAACTTAGGGCCAGGAGTAGGGGGTCATGGCTTGGAAAAAATCCATAACTGCATAAAATATCATTGTAATGTGTGGGAGTAGCTGGAAAACATATCTGGTGATGCTTCAATCTCTACCTCTGGACTCCACAGTTTGAAATAAACTACTTATTAAATTGATTAATTCAATACTTTTAGGAACTTAAATGGGTTCTCTGAAGAGATTAGAAAATGCAAATTTTTTTTTCAGTTTGTAGTGACATTGGTTCTAAACTTAAAACACAATATAAAGCTTCTGAGGTATTAAACCTCAAACTATGCTGACAGAAGACATGATTGTTACATATTTGGTTTTAGCATACTGATATTCCTGTTTATCATTTCAGAATGTACTACTCCATAGAAAATCATACTTTTCATATAATTGTCTTGCTAATTAATAGTATGAGAGCACCAAATACAGACTCTCAGAAAATTTAGAATTTGATTTTTAGAACAACTTAAAAGAAACTTGTTTCTTTCTTCAGTGTTTATCTTAGTAGGATTCTGGTATCAATCTTCAGTCTTGGAACATCTAATGGATATGGGTGATTCCTTCCAGTTCTGTGACTAAAACTCCTATGACATTTTATAAAAACTTAATTTTGCCAATTCTATTTGTTTGTACAGACCTCATATGAAAACATTTCCCATCCTTACATCTGTAATGTTATAGAAAACATAAATAAGGTATTATTGTCTACTCACACATGTATATTTAAAAAAATTACATATATATATTTAATATATATGTGTATATATATATACATCCATACACATATCTAAGATCAAAAACCATTATTTATTTCTGATGGTATGAGCCAATATTCAGCCAAGTTTACATTTGAAGTCAAGAAAGACTATGAAATTGCATGGGATACACACTTTGGGTTTCTAAATGAAATTTTGAGCACTGAGGTGCAGAACCTTTTAGGACTGAGCCATGTGCCCGATGTCAGCTCTGTGATTGATATTTTACAGCTTGTTCTACTTTTTTGGGAAGACTGGTCATTATGGCAATAGTCATTGGAACTGACTGATTGTAGTTATACATGTATATGCTGAGTGTATTGGTACTCAGGACCTGGCAAAACAGAGGAGCATGCCCTCACCAATTTCTCACTAAAATTAGCTATATATTTATTAGAAAGAGAAGTGCTTAAGGCAGCAAAGATTGTAGTGATAGACATTCAGGGATCTACGTCTTCTTAATCAAAAACCTACTTGGCTATATAGGTTGGATTTTATGTAAAGTAAGAACATGTATAAGGGGGAATGCATGTGAATACCTTTCTGTGGAGAAGCTGTTTAGTGAACATCTTTGACAGACCAGTTATTGCAGTATGCACCAGCCCTTAATGCAGATACCAACAAAAACAAATGGTTAGCAACAACAAAATATCTCATCATCCTTATGCCTGTGACGTCTGTATTAAAAATGCTGCTATCACAGATTTCATTGTTATGGAGACTGAAATTCCTGCCTGTCCCTATGTGATAGAATAGCAGGATAACATGTATAGCAGTAGCTGTAGCAGCTGATAAAAGTGTTGACATGCTGATATTGTCAAGATTGTCTCTGTGTCATGCTTTGTGTGGCTTGGAACTTCATCTTTCAATAAATGCACTCATTGACATACCTTAAACACACATGATTTCATACAGAATTATATATCTGATATCCTGCCAAAATGTCATCTGCTGTTATAGAAACTTCTTTTTTCATTCAGTCACTGGAAGATTTGTTAGATTTCTTCCACCATGTGAATTTAGAGATCTTATCATCAATGACCAGCTGATGACCCCTTTGTTCACAGACTGTTTTGCTCTTTGCTGTTCCTCCTCCTTAGATTGAAAGAGCCTCTGGAGTCCAGCTTCACAAATAAAACAGCAGAAGTGGTAATTATTAGTTATTCACATTTTAAAATTAATATCTGCATTCTGCCTTCTCCTCAAGCCTCTTTATATACATGAGGTGGATTAGGAATTTGTTGAATGAGTTGTCACATCCAGAGAGTAATGATCAAGGGCTCAGAGTGTCAGTGGGCATCAGTGATGAGTATTGCTCCTCAAGGGTTAAATGGGTTCTCTGAAGAGATTAGAAAATGCAAATTTTTTTTTCAGTTTGTAGTGACATTGGTTCTAAACTTAAAACACAATATAAAGCTTCTGAGGTATTAAACCTCAAACTATGCTGACAGAAGACATGATTGTTACATATTTGGTTTTAGCATACTGATATTCCTGTTTATCATTTCAGAAGTTACTACTCCATAGAAAATCATACGTTTCATATAATTGTCTTGCTAATTAATAGTATGAGAGCACCAAATACAGACTCTCAGAAAATTTAGAATTTGATTTTTAGAACAACTTAAAAGAAACTTGTTTCTTTCTTCAGTGTTTATCTTAGTAGGATTCTGGTATCAATCTTCAGTCTTGGAACATCTAATGGATATGAGTGATTCCTTCCAGTTCTGTGACTAAAACTCCTATGACATTTTGTAAAAACTTAATTTTGCCAATTCTATTTGTTTGTACAGACCTCATATGAAAACATTTCCCATCCTTACATCTGTAATATTATAGAAAACAGAAATAATGTATTATTGTCTACTCACACATGTATATTTTAAAAAATTACATATATATATTTAATATATATGTATATGTGTATATATACATGCATACACATATCTAAGATCAGAAACCATTCTTTATTTCTGATGGTATGAGCCAAAATGCAGCCAAGTTTACATTTGAAGTCAAGAAAGGCTATGAAATTGCATGGGATACACACTTTGGGTTTCTAAATGAAATTTTGAGCACTGAGGTGCAGAACCTTTTAGGACTGAGCCATGTGGCATATGTCAGCTCTGTGATTGATATTTTACAGCTTAGTTCTACTTTTTTGGGAAGACTGGTCATTATGGCAATAGTCATTGGAACTGACTGATTGTAGTTATACATGTATATGCTGAGTGTATTGGTACTCAGGACCTGGCAAAAATCAGAGGAGCATGCCCTCATCAATTTCTCACTAAAATTAGCTATATCTTTATTAGAAAGAGAAGTGCTTAAGGCAGCAAAGATTGCAGTGATAGAGATTCAGGGATCTATGTCTTCTTAATCAAAAACCTACTTGGCTAGTAGGTTGGATTTTATGTTAAGTAAGAACATGTATAAGGGGGAATGCATGTGAATACCTTTCTGTGGAGAAGCTGTTTAGTGAACATCTTTGACAGACCAGTTATTGCAGCATGCACCAGCCCTTAATGCAGATACCAACAAAAACAAATGGTTAGCAACAACAAAATATCTCATCATCCTTATGCCTGTGACGTCTGTATTAAAAATGCTGCTATCACAGATTTCATTGTTATGGAGACTGAAATTCCTGCCTGTCCCTATGTGATAGAATAGCAGGATAACATGTATAGCAGTAGCTGTAGCAGCTGATAAAAGTGTTGACATGCTGATATTGTCAAGATTGTCTCTGTGTCATGCTTTGTGTGGCTTGGAACTTCATCTTTCAATAAATGCACTCATTGACATACCTTAAACACACATGATTTCATACAGAATTATATATCTGATATCCTGCCAAAATGTCATCTGCTGCTATAGAAACTTCTTTTTTCATTTAGTTACTGGAAGATTTGTTAGATTTCTTCCACCATGTGAATTTAGAGATCTTATCATCAATGACCAGCTGATGACCCCTTTGTTCACAGACTTTGTTTTGCTCTTTGCTGTTTCTCCTCTTTAGATCGAAAGAGCCTCTGGGGTCCAGCTTCACAAAGAAGACAGCAGAAGTGGTAATTATTAGTTATTCACATTTTAAAATTAATATCTGCATTCTGCCTTCTCCTCAAGCCTCTTTATATACATGATATACATTAGGAATTTGTTGAGTTGTCACATCCAGAGAGTAATGATCAAGGGCTCAGAGTGTCAGTGGGCATCAGTGATGAGTATTGCTCCTCAAGGGTCTGTGCTGGGACCTGTGTTATCTTCAATATTGATGTAGACAGAGGGACTGAGTGCAGCCTCAGCAAATTTGCAGATGACACCAAGCTGAGTGGTGCTGTTGACACACCTGAAGGATGGGATGCCATCTAGAAGGACTTAGACAGGCTTCAGAGGTGGGCACATGGGAATCTTATGGGGTTTAACAAGTCCAAATGTAAGGTACTGCACCTGGGGTGGTGCAAATCTGGTATTAAACAGGCTGGGGGATGAATGGGTAAAAAGCAGCCCTGATGAGAAGGGCTTGGGGGGGCTGGTGGATGAGAGGCTGGACATGACCAGCAATGTGCACTCCCAGCCTCGAAAGCCAAATGTATCCTGGGCTGCATTCAAAGCAGTGTGGGCAGCAGGGGAGGGAGGGGATTCTGCCCCTCTGCTCTGCTCTGCCGAGACCCCACCCACAGCGCTGCATCAGCTCTGCAGTCCCAGCCCAGGAAGGACAGGGACCTGTTGGAGTGTTTCCATAGGAGGAACAAAAGCTGAAAGGGATGGAGCACCTCTCCTATAGGGAAAGGATGAGAGAATTTGGATTATTCAGCCTGGGAACGAGAAGGCTTTGGGGTGACCTTATTGTGGCCTTCTAGTACCTTAAAGGGACTTACAGGAAAGATGGCAAAAGGCCATTTAGAAAGGGCTTGTAGAGACAGGAAAAGGTAGAATGGCTTCAAACTGAGAGTAGGTTTAGATTAATAGTAAGAAAAAATTCTTTATTGTGAGGGTGGTGAGGCAGTGGAAGGGTTGCCCAGAGAAGCAGTGGATGCCCCACCCCTGGCAGTGTTCTAGGCAAGGTTGGACAGGATTCTCAGCAATCTTGTCTACTTGAAGGTGCCCCTGCCTATGCCAGGGGGCTTGTAACTAGATGATCTTCAAGGTCCATCATAAACCCACACCAGTCTTTGATTCTGTGATATAAATCTTTGGAATAAACTCTGTAACCTGCATTTTTCTAAGTAGTTCTGACCAGTACTTCTGGCCTTTATGAAGGAGCAAAGCTACAACATTCAACAGGGCTGTGGAAGAGGCAAGGCTTGATGATCATGGTAGCATATTCTGACCTGATCAAAAGGGGGTTTTTGGGTAGAAGACAGAGGAGAAAACAATTCTGCTAAGTAAGTCTATTTCCTCTGTTATTCTTGAACCAGATGACCAGATAACCGTGCTACACTTCAATTTTACAAACACTATAGAAATACCAGTGCTTAAAAAGTATCTGATACATTTTACAATTCTAAAGTGTTCTGAAGTTTGATTTACTTTTTTTTTGTTTTGTTTATTAATGAAAGATATAGATAAGTTTTGAATAATAAAAGAACTGAAGTTTCCCAGGCAAAGCTTTTTGCTAAAACTGAGTTTAAATAAAAAAGAACTGAGATTTCTTATATGGTTTCATGTCTGTAGCATGTTTGTGTTAAGAGAATCAAGTATGGAAAATCAGATCTACCTGATAAAACAGAGTAAAAAAGATCGGGCTTTAACCTTTTACACAAGAATGTACAAGTCTCCAAACTGTAATCTAAAAGCAAGTGTTTTTTTTTTTGTTCCATGGTATAAATGACCTATAAATATGATATTTGATGCACCACTTAATAATACTTATGTGCTGGGGACAATCACTTTCCATAATAACTGACAGCAGTAGTAGATATTAAATAAGAGTATATATTCTGCAAATTATTTCTGTTTTCTTCATTGAGATTTAACGGATGTTTCTTTGTGGAAGATTTAATGATAAAATTATGAATTTTCAGTGTGCTAAGAGACGTCTGTGAGTTGATCAGGTGGTATCTACTAAAGCAAGAAGGAGCCTCAGTCATAAACGGTTAGCAAAATAAAACTGGGATAAATGACTCCACCAACCACATACATATATTAAAAAAGAAAAAAATAAAGGAGAATTGAAAATTTGTTACTAGATCAAAAGGTCAAAAACTGACTAAGTCAGTAATTTTCAAAAAGGATAAAAGGATTTAAGTCTTTTGCAAGAATAAAAACTGATGGACTAGAAGGAGAATCAAAGGACATGCTTATATGGCAGAAGACACTTTTGGCAGTTAGACCATTTGAGATGAAAGGAAATTTATGAGAGATGGAAAAAAAGGAGAGATTGTAAGCAAAGTCATATACCCTGATTTGAAACTGAGCTTCTAGGAGGACAGCAGATGCTGAGGAGCACAGCTGCCCACAGGAGTGATGACAACGTGCAGCTTGGGACCCAATGTGCCTTAGGTACTGTGCAGTCCCCCCGTCAGCACTGGGGCTGCCTCCAGCTCACAGGGACACAGAGTCTGACCCAGCAAGAACAGAGTTCCAAAGCTGCAATCTGAAGAAAGGAAAATTTGGCTCACTGATCTTCCCATCCCCACCGCACTCTGCTTCATTTTTCCAGGTTTACAGTGAGGATAATGATGTTTGCACAGCAGCATAAATAAAAGGACAGAAATGGTACTTGCTGAGTGCCTCTGCCACAGTATACAGCAAAAGGCCCACAAGGAAGCATTTGGCTTTGCACTATATGTGTGGTTTCTGTCTTAGTTTGCAAGAATGTTTGAGGATTTTGTTGTACACCCTTTATTTTCTACTTTTTGTCTAATGATAGAACCTAAGCTTATATTAATAACTTACTTATATTTCCTTTATTAATGTGTTTCAGGTGTGTTCCTTAATTTGCTTTGTCCTGCTTTCCCAAAAAATATGTTCATGAAAGAAGCAATAAAGCAATTTACTTTTTAGAATTAACTTGCTGTATTACATCATCTCTGTGTGTTGTATGTCTCTTTTTGTAATTATATTAATTAAAGTGTTGATCTTATCAAGCTAAATCAAATTAATATAATCAAACATCAGATTTCAGAAGTGGATTAATTTAATGTAAATTTAATGTTAGAGGTATTTTATCACTCTTGTTTAGCCTTAGGTTTTATTTCAATTAGTAAATCATTCTTTACAACTGACTTCTTAATATCTGTCTTTTAGAAAAGGACTAATAGTTTCTTTGAATACTTATCCTGTTGTAAACTGAGAGAGGTTGATCTTCTTTTTTTTTGTCATAGATTTTCTTTTCATTGAATACTAAGACTTGCAGAAAAATTATTTTTCTACCAGAAAATCTTTCTAACAAAAATATTACGTTTTCTGTAAGACCTGATGGAAATATATTTTATGGGATAGAATGACCTTACAGGAAATATTCTCAAGAGCAAGCAATAACCTGACTAGATTAAATAATGAAACAGTTTTTTCAAACTAAAGACTTGGACCTGGAGGAAAGTATGGCTTAAAATAAAAAAGTATTTTTAATTTAAGTTGTTGTGGTTATAACTAAGGATAAGAAGTCTATGAGCATATTTTTTATTTTCTCACTTGAGTAATTTTTTTCAGTATCCATCACGTTTTGTTGCAACATGTCCATAACTTCTTGTTTTTATGGATAGGCATTATGGGGAATACTCTCATGAGGTCAATTTCCGGTTAAAATGACAAAAGAAATATCTTTCAACATACCTTCCACATATTAGTCATTGAGCTGCATGAAACTGTGCAAGCCCACACTCTGACTGTAGTAAAGAATGAGGAAATTAAATGTTGAGAAAATTCCCAAACCTTAGTATAAGAAAACATTCTGGTCTTAGTTTGACTCCTGTAATCTTCCCATATCTCCCTTCTTTGCTGAAAATCACACGACAAGTTTTCTCACTTTTCAGTTGCTTTGGCACTACATCTCTCTGCCTCTGAGGACCACCTCATTGACTTACTGTCTTTTACCACATGAAGCTCCTTTCCTAATTTATTTGGCTTTAGAAAGAGTCTAATTGCCCTGATTTCCTGCTTTTCCATATTTTTTCATCTTTCTTCTGCTGTGAAAAAAATATTGTAACCTGCCACAGGTAAGCCAAAGCAAATGAAGTATTAATAAACAAGTCAGCATTAATAAATTTCCCCAGGCTACTTGCAGACAGGAGCACACCAAGCCTGAATTCTGCAAAGGGTGAGAGGGGCAGTGATGCGAGGCTCCTAAAGCCCAGCTCCAAGCCTCTGGTGTCACCCCTGAGACACAGTACAGTGCCCCTGACCCAAACTTCCCAGGCTGAGCCACCCAAGAGGAGCTGCTGGCTCCTGCAACCAGGGGCTTCATGGACATCAGCGTGCAGGAGCTGTACCTCATTTCTGACACGTGGGAGCATACCACAAAAGGAAACTCTTTGAGAAAAATGGGGTTTAATCAGCTTTAAATCAGTATGAATCTGTTACAAATGGAAAGTCTTATTCAGACTGATGCAATTTCCCTCATTACATAAAAGTACATCCCTGCCTACCTTGGGATGTTATTTTGTCTGTGTAACCTCAAGTCTGTGCAACAGGGGAGAAACCAGATCATATTCTGTATTCAAAGAACTATATGCATAAATGCAAATATACACATGTGGTTTTTATGACTAGAATTACACACTTGTGGGATGTTTCATACATTTACTTCACAACAATATTGGAGTTATTTTCTCTGCTTTCTGATATTTCTCATCTTTGCATTAGTTAAATGCAAAATAAATGTGGGTCTGTGTATTTTATATGCTTCCCCATCACTTTTTTTTGCATTCATATTATGTAGCCATCACATAATTGCCTACTTAACCTTTAGTTTCAGTTCTATAACTTTACATTATGGGGACAACATCAAGGAAATTAAGTAATTTTGTTATTTCATTTGTGTAATTGAGTTTGTCTGTGCTATGGCTGAACCAGAATCCAAACCTCAGTAGAGAGGACTACTCTATGCTCTCAGATTTAGTGTTAGACAGAAAGTTTTTTGGACCATAAATTAATTTTATACCAAGACTATAGGGTAAAGTGATGTTCCTTACCCCTCTGAGCAAGCAGCATCTAGCACTTCCTCTCAGCCCACTGACTGTGTGGTTGACTCACTACCACTCTCCTGTGCTACTTCACCCACCATCCTCTGGGCAGCAGCCAAAAGTTTCCATGATTTTTTCTTTTACAGCTCTTTGAGGTGTTGATGCATGTCCAGAGAAGAGCAACACAACTGGTGAAGGTTCTGGAGCACAAGGCTGACAGGAAGCACCTGAGGCTCAGGGGAGACCTTACCCCTTTGTACAACTGCCTGAAAGGAACATGCAGAGAGGTGGGGGTCAGTCTCTTCTTCCAGGTAAGAAGTGACAGGACAAGAGGAAGTGGTCTCAAGTTGCACCAGGGGTGGCTTAGATTGGATACCAGGAAAAATTCTTCAGAGGAAGGGTGATCAGGCTCTGGAACAGACTGTCCATGAGAAGTGGTTGAGTTGCCATCTCTGGAGATATTTAAAGATGTGTAGATGTGGCACATTGGCAGTGTGGGGTAAAAAGTTGGACTTAATGATATTAGAGATCCTTTCCAGCCTAAATGACTTTATGATTCTATGATGTTCAAACATTCGCATGGTTTTGGAAAGCAAAAATTATTGTTTCATATTAGACATGTTAGAACATGTCTAATATGTTAGTGGCCATTGGATTTGAAATGGAGTAGCATGGATCAATGATGGCAAACCTTTTCAGCATCTGTTGTCAAATTTTCTTCAAAAAACACTGTAGCTCACTGCCAGTAATGCCCACCCAAATCTGTCAGAGCAAAACTTGGCATCAGTACAAACACTTTGTGATCATTGGCTTAGACAATGGAAAAGCCCTTTGTAATTTGAGCTGCTTGTTGAATATGTGTGCTATACAACACGGCTGGCCAGGCTGCCATCATCCTTCCAAAGGATTATTTTGCTTTCAAAATTGCTACACTAACACAAAGAATTTAGCTCAAAAGAAAATATATGACGTCTACTGCATTTTTTCCCCTGCTTGTAGAGGATAAAAAAGCTCTTAAACTTCACAAATCAGATAACTATTCTGTACATCCTATCTTCAGCCCAACAGTTGAAGCCCTACACTTTTCACCTGCCTCAGAAGAATAAGGACAAATTTGTACAGGAGCTTATACTTTTTCATCTATTTTAATTTCTTACTGACTACTATTAGTCTGAGAATAAGCATGATGGTTCTCATGCACTCCAAAATTACTTAGTTGATGCTCATCTTTAATGAGAACAAGGATTGGCTTAGAAAATTTAATTTGCAGACAGTATTGCAAAAGACACTTCAGTGGGAAGGATGTTATACTGCCTAGCAATAGATCTTTGTAGTTGAGTTCCAATTATTTGTTTATGCATTCTGAGGTCTTGTTTGTCCTTTTTGTTTTGTTTTGTTTTGAATGCAGACATACACTAAGCTTTATTCTGCCTTTCAGTGTTTTTTTAGTGCTTTATGACTTATCTATTTATGCATACTTGCTATTTTGGTTCCTTGTCCTCTAAGTGTATGTAGTATATTTACATTAGTGTGCTGGTTGCATTTTCGACTGCTGAACCATTCACCTAAAAGCAGGATGTGAATGCAGGGTACAGATGAAATGCTGTCCTTCTCCCTACAGTGAAAGAGGGTTAAGGTTGAAGGATTGGCTAAATCTGCCCATGAATGTGTGCTACGGGAACTTAGTACGTCACTCCGGATGTCCAGAGCTACCGAGACAACCCTTGGAGGGCTCGGAGGTCCTGGAATGTTGCCAAAAGTACCTGGTGGCTTGACTTTGATCCTTCTAAAGAAATGACACCTGAATGTGAGGAAATGAGAGAATTTCAAGCCTGAATGGTGAGGGGATGATATTCACTTGATAAAACTTAAATTATAATGCACTGTACAGGGGGGTTTTGTATGTTGTACAGAGGGGTTTGGAATGCTGTACATGGGTCGGGAGTCCCAAGATGGAGGAAATTGGGCGTGCCCTGCCCTTCTTCTTTCTTCTCCTTGGCATCCATGTTCAGGATGATATTGGCATGTGTGGATTGGTTCATAGTGAAAGTGCACTTGCCAACAAGGGCGAAAAGTATTGGAAATTGAAGATAAATATCTAATACGTAGTTTTCACTAGACGAGTAACAGCCGACCCCAGCAGTGTGCCATTCCAGAGTAGTGTGAGTCCAAAGAGACACACAACAAGGTGTGCATTGCATTTAGAAACTAGTCTTTAAAAAGATTTGAATCAGTGTTGAATAACACAACAGCAGGGGCAATATAGTGAATCAAAATCAGTGTGCAGCCCCTGCATTTCAAGAAAAGTGATGAGCGTTGTCCCACGTACAAATCATTAGAGTCATGCTACATGATCTGGATTAATTACTTTGCCTCCTTTCCATCTTGTCTTGTCTTGTCTTGTCTTGTCTTGTCTTGTCTTGTCTTGTCTTGTCTTCTCTTCTCTTCTCTTCTCTTCTCTTCTCTTCTCTTCTCTTCTCTTCGGCTTTCATATTAAGATCAGTTTCCCATCAGCTGTCTTACATGTATGGCATTGTCCCAAACCATTCCCCCCACTTATGCATTAGCTGTGAAAGACATGGTCAGTCACAAGACACGACAAAATCTAACCACAGAGAGAAATCAAGGAACTCTGCCCAGCCATCACTGCCCTGGCTTTCGACATAAGAGCAATGTTACATATGAGTTTGTGATACCACATCAGAAGGCAAAGAACATGCTACTACGTGATTTAATGCCATCACAGCAAAAAGTGCCCAAGAAAGCAATCAAAATCTGGGAAATTTGGCTTCAAGGGTACTGCTATGGTGACTGGGTCATTTGTATTCTTTTCTGAGCTACATGACAGATTTTTGATATTAGCTCAATTGAGGGGTGGGGTTGAATGTATAATAATTTCTCTTTTGTAAATTTAGACAGCCAAAAGAATATATTTGTTTTCCTTCTCTTTTTTTTTTTTTTTTTTTTTTTTTAAGTACAAAGACTAAACCCTTGCCTTCTTAGAGGTGTGTGAACATCTACTGCTTTTTTCACAGATATCCTGCAAGGAACTAGGAACTAGGAAACCAAGTGGAGTAGACTTACTGCTCTTTGTTCTTAGACTCAAAGCATAATTTTGCATTTAGTTTTTAAAAGGCAACAATTGCCTTAAGTGGTAGGAGAGCCAGTATTTTAGAGATAGTTAAGACAATACAAACATTCCACACGCAGTTGATTAAATGAAAAGCAACACTAAATAACACTCTATCTATAGTACATATTTCATTCATTGCGCAGACCTGGCCTGAGGCTTGTTTAAAAAAGCACCAGATGTTTCTCTAAGAAATGTATTTGTCTTTGTGTGATGACAGATGCTCTTTGAAATCACAAAGTATGTAATAGCAGAGTTTGCCATTTGAAATCAGGAAATTCAATTTGTTTTCTCAGAGGCATGACTGAAGGGCAAAGCCCAGTAAGAATTGCTGTATAAACTAATGCTTTTCAACATTTTGTACTTGTCTTGCTACTTTGAAGCTCATTTCCAACACTGTTCCAAACAGAAATGGGAAAATCAGCTTCCAAACATGAGACCTCTGCCAGTAGGTGTTTTTCCTCTGTACTTAGTGTGTTTGTTTACTTAAACTCAAGTTTGCCTATTGTATTAGTCACCTCGCATGGTCAGTAGTCTGGGCTATGAACTAATGGAATGGCTCATAGGGAAAAAACGCATCCAGTAGAAACTAATTACATAGAGGAAATTTCTATATACTATGCAACATGTCCTCTCAGTAATTCTCATAATGTTGCAAATGGAAATTACAACATGCAGCAAAAGATAAATTCATGCGTAAATTTGATAGCAGATTGATTTTCCTTCAAGGTTTTCAAAAACCTTGGCATTCAGACTGGCACTAAAAAAATCATCAGTGTGATGAGCCCAGTATGTGAGTTCATGGCTATGTATTAATAATCCAGAGAAAGTGATAAGCAAGTAGAAATAGAAATTTGACAGAAAATGAGTTTTTAACCAGACAGGGATCAAAAATTGTGGAGAGAAAGAAGGTCCAAATTTTCCCTGTTTGAGCTTCTGTTACAAACCTATAACTTCTGCCTCATTCCTGACGAAGTTTGTTGAGGTTCAAAACCTGGAAGATTTTCATGGTCCTTAGTTCATTAGTGGTATGGGATACAAACTGTGTAAAAAACCCTGTGGTTTGGGCAGAAGTTGAAGCATACATTTTAGGTCATCCTTAAGAATACAAAACAGTGGTTTAAATACTGTCTCATAATGTATATGTCCTGCAACATGTCTGAATATGCAGGACATAATTCTTGTCACATTGAAAGCAGCAGAGTTGTTTCAGGCTATTGCAATTCAAGTCTATATTACTTTGAAGTGTCTATGACCAGGTTTTTTTAGGGCTTTTTGAGTCTTTCAGTGGTCTCAGTGCTAAGAATTTGTTTTGGAATAAGCTCTGAAAAATGTCAAACTTCTTTTGCTAAGAAATAATTTTTCTTCCAAGATATTTGGCAACCACTGGTTTGAAATAAAAATAGCACAAACCCCCAATTTCTTGATATATACTAACTTGGGTTCAAGTGTGATATATGCTAATGTGCTGCTATGAAAACCAGGATTTTTGTATTGTGGTTTAACTACACTAGTCCACAGCAATATAAATGTTCATAATTCTCTAATAAAAAAGACATGGATTTTTCCACTGTTATGAGTGGACACAGATTAGGTACACCTAATCCTTTTCTCACTTGTGTGACCGGGTTGTTCAATGACAAGAGCCAGGAGTAGAGGAAATTCTGGTCCAAGACTTGTTCACACAGGAAAATCAAGGTGATTGAAACTTGGATGTCCAATAAAATGCCCCTGGAAAAGGCAATCCTGGCCTCCTACTCCGCTGCACCTCTCCCCACCTTGTGTCAACATCAACACGCGTAGGGCCATGTGCTAAAGTAGATCCAGGAGCAGACTGAAACTGAATTGGCACGAAGGAGGGAGGTTCATTTATTTTTTGGCTGACACGGTGAGTGTTAGGCTATGATGTATGAGGAGACGAGAGGAAGGCTCTGCCCTTAAGCCCTAGCCTTTGGTAATATAGACAGTCTTGTGAAAACAGCTTCTAAACTTGGGCATCTTGTCTTCCCCTTTGTTTCTCCCAGGCTGCTGTCCGTGTGTGCCGAAGGTGTGGCACACGACTCAGCTTCCAGATAGCCACAGTGAGGCTGAAGTAGCTGAGAGAAGCAGCTACTGGGCTGTGTGTCAGCTTTCTGGTTTACAGGGAAAACAGACAGAATAAACCTTCCCTGCAATCCTGCACAGTAAAAAAATCACGTCTTTCTGTTAAGTTGACTCGGTTTAATCAAGTGCTGAATGAATACAAAAGAAGTCAAAATCTGACTCAGAGGTTCAGACTGCAGAGCCAGTGTTGGGGAATTCCTGAATGTAGAACTTCTCCAGATTTTATAAGGCATACAAATAGTGGTACATTTATGCCTACTTCCAGTAACAGCTTGCCCATTACTGAAAAAGCATGCATTTAGCTAAATTATTTTAGGAAGTAATTACTGATACACACGAGTACCATTCGTGCAGTAACTGATACACACGAGACCACTCACTTCTGAACATTGTGCACTTCATGCATACATGACTTCCATTCATTTATGAGCTTTTCCTTTGTTTTTAATTATTGGCGACATTTAAAAAGTTTTTCACTGTTAAATTTAAATCCTCAAAATTACATAATGTGCCTTTTTACCCACTCTTTGATCATCACTTAGAAATATATCCTACTAACACACATGTGGTATATCTGGGGTTTGAGGCAGGATTTCTCTTTCCATGCAATACACTCCTGGGAGTTTCACTTACAATACAAAAAGACATGTAAGCCTGTGTGTATGTCTTTATGACACTGAGGTCTTGTAAGTCCTAATTTTTACACTGTGTTTGCTTTTGCACAAAATCTTAGATCAAATTTCCACATATCATAATTACATGCGGCATTATTTTCTTCTAATATTCATTTATTTATTTATTTATTTATTTATTTATTTATCTAAGTTATTAACTCAGGGCTTGAATTACATGACCAAGCCAATGATGGTTACTGTGGTGCCAGTCTACCTTGATCAAGACATTTCTGCTTGTCCCTAGCAGCCTTTGCACTCTCATTAAACCATCAGAAAACGCCACTGCCAAAAGGAAAAAAAAATGTGATTTGCTTCCTCCTACTTTAGCTTGTTAAAATCATGTGACACAGGGCGTGGTGCAATTGCTCCTCCAAATGCTGGCATGGGGTGGATGTGTGGTGGCCAGATAGTGGAGGTGAAGCTATCAGGGTCACTTGATGAACTAGAAATCTATAAAGCCAATGCAGAGAAATACGTTCTCTCATGGCTGTTAATTTTGATAAAGTAACTAAGAAAACTATCCCTCCCCCTTGGTTTTGTCATGAAAATGATATACCTCATAAAATCTGTGTGAATACCACTTCCCTATGTCTAACATCTTTGTCACCTGAGGAGTAGGCATGCAATTCCCACCAAACTCCGAAACTCCTCTGTGAAATTTGCCCTTGAAGAATCCTGCTGGCAAAGTCTGCTGGCTCAGACATGGGTGCTGTTTATGGAGGCATCTGAAGTTAATGGACAAGAGCAGAGGTTTGAGCCTTGCTGAATCTCTGAGAAATATGAAATGTAACTTCAGTGAAGGCAGTATTTTCTCTCTAAAATACTTTTTTGCTTAAAAATAGGCATGTGCTTGCACTGCCTGCTGAACTTCAGTTTTGAGATAAATTTTTTTTTCCCCATTTTGCTCCAAGTTTCCCATAACCACTTCAGGACTTCATTTTATTGTGTCCCATCAAAAGAACTCTAAAAATTTGGTCCTGAAAGAAGCATCCTGGTTTATAAACTCACTTCTTCCATCACATCATAGAGTCACTTTCATTAGTTCACCCTCATCTACACATTCAAGATATTTCCTAAAAATTTAGTTTTAACCTTGAAGCTTCCAAAATATATTACACTTGTATTGTTTCATTCTTTTGATACTATATTTAAGCAAGAAAATTCCACAAGCTCATAAGAAAGCATCACATAAGGACCATCAGCATAGAACAAATGCACACAAAATTGTTACCAAATGTTCTTAGTATATACTTTTCAATAAAAGAGAAACAAAAACCATGAATAGTCTGACTTGTCAACATGACTACTTAATTACTTACTTGACAAACATTGAATAATAAAATGCAAATGAATTCTTTCAAGATTTTGAATTTTTATAGATATACAGGGTGCAGAAGATTTTGCTGGTGGGTGGTCTAAGAATTTGCCTTTTGTTCAACAATTTTTCTTGAGATGTGAATAAGTCTCTGTTTCCTAAGTGAATCAGTGCAACAGTGATATATTATCAGATAATTCCAAAGGCAAATTGGTGGGGAAAGGGAGAAAAAATGAATGAGCATCTTTTGCAAAAGATTGACTATTGAAAGTAGGAGCTACTGGTAATGAACTCCAGACATTGCTGTAGGAATGATAAGAACAGGAAATGCTTTGGGCAACATTGTTCTACAAAAATAGTCCTTTTAAAATGCAACATGGCTGGCCTGTCTTTAGCAGCATAGCTGCTGAAAGGATTTCATGAAATTAATTGTACTATAGATGACTCTTGACATGCTGGGCTCCTCCTTGTTTCAGATTCTACTTTGTGATCTTGTTAAGCTCTGGAACTGGAACAGCAGACTCTTTCAACAGATAACACTAAGTTCAGCTACTCTTCTCTGTAGCTCCCTGTTACTTAGCATTAATGAAAAGATTAAGAATATCAGCTTATTTTCAGTTGATGGGAAAGACTCTGTGGTTTTTTTTTACAGTTATGAAAGGAGTGTCTGACACAATGTGGGAAAGCACTGGCATTCAAACAAGTATTCTTCTGAACCCAGACAGTTATATAAGTTTCATTGGGTGCCATTGCCAATTTACTGAAAGCAATTTCTTTCGATATTACATATCACTTCAGTGATGTTGTAAAGACACTGAAAACTTGAATATTTGCTACTTCTTTTCCTGAAGACTTTATTTGTTTGGGAATGTTAGATTCTAAACAATGTAGTTATTCATCATTAACTTTTTCCCACTCTTCCCTCTGCAATAAAGTCCCTTTCAGGCCAGGCTTGTTGGGGAACTTCAAATGATGGAGAGAACAACCAGACACTAAACAAGTGTGGAAGTTCTGTTGTCATGGAAGTATTTCTAAGTCAAGTCCTAAATGCACTGGTCATACAAAGGTGTGAAGGTGTGCAAGCATGATTGTAGCTCATGCAATACAGCAATTATCTATGTCTAAGGACTTTGTTGTTGGCAAAAGAAAGGAATCAAGAGTTTCAGTGAGCAGTCCACAATTTGGGCGCAGAAAATTCATAACAGATGTTTCTTGCAAAAGCCTGTCTCTTCAGAGGGAGGTAAGATTTTTGGACAGAACCTTCTACAAAATACCCAATACTACCCTTTCTAGACATTTGCTCGCTGCTTTGATTAAAATAAAAAGTTTTTCCTATTATTTGTATAATTATTAACTCCTTGAAAAACTTCTGGTGCTTTTTTGAACAATCTTAGTTGGGGGACCATGCTCCCAACATTTGAGTTGTTCTGAAGGGAATTCTCAAGAAGTGAGAATTGAGGCACATTTTCCACACTTGTTTAACCACAGCTGTAGTCAGTTATTTTTTTATGAACAGCTTCATACTAGTAGACTGAAGATATATGGAGTAATTAGAGTGTTTGTCTTATAATTCTTTTTCCTAAAAATGAAGTGAAATAGCTTGATCATCTATTTGTATAGCAAATAAATTTATGGAAACACAGAAAAGATCATATTTGGAAATACCAGTGTTTGAAAAGGTATGGAGATACATTATTACCAGATAAATGACATGGCTGAGATGGCCAAGGAGGTGACATGGCCATTTTGCATGTCTCATATTCTGTCTGAAGGCTATGAGAAGCAAAATATAATTCAAAGTGGTGCAGATTTTACTTCAACTGAAATCAGAAATACATTGGCTTAAAGGTGCCTGAATCCTTGCAAGCCATTTAAGGTCAAACATAAGAGGAATTGAGGAGAATTTCAATTGAATATTTTGATTACTCCAATGAAACTTTCACAGATATTTTGAACTTTTTGGGAAGACAGAATATTCATACACCTTCAGAAAATATACAGAAGTGGCTAAACCAAAAGTAGCACAGGCCAGAAAACAATTTTTGTTTTCTGACTTGAGGTTTCAGGATCCTAAGCAACGTCTATCTTCTCACTTTCACAAAAATGAGAAGCTATTTTCTCTGGTTATTTTTTCAGATGAGATTAGTGGATGTCTGATACCATCTGAAAATATTCACTAGATCCCATTTTTTCCTGTGGGCTGGATGGTCTCCCAGGTTGTCCTTTGTCATATTGTAAGCCCTGGGCTTACACTATGGGATGTCTAAAATGATGCCCTATGCCTATGCTTAAGGACTTGAAGCCTTGATGTGTTTGGGCATTTAGGACTACCAGGAGGGTGTGAATGAGCTTTGATGTCTGATCCTGTCAGGTCTGTGAAACTGAGGACTCAGTCTTTGCATCAGTGTTTAAACTTTTGAAAGCCCACTTTAACATCCTATGGAAGGAATTAACCAGGGAGTCTCTTACAATTCCCCTGCTCGAATTAAGTTTTGAGTAGAGCAAAATACCAATTAAAATTGCAGTTAGAAATAGATTTTTTTTCTTCCAATAGTCTGAGTCTTTGTTAATGAAAAATTAATTAAAGGAAGTAATTTTCTCTTTTGAGATTAATAATCTATTACTTTGATGAAAATTGTGCCTCATCTACCAGCCAGTTTCATTAATTGTGGGATCTGCTATGCAGTTTGCTGCTAATTAGTGAGTAATACTCCATAAAAGCAATTGCGTGTGAACTCTTTCCTTTAAAAACACAACCCTCAATGGGAGTTGACTTCCTCACTCTCCTTTGAAAATTCCATCCCTGGTATTTCTTATTATATTAGTAAGCAGTTATTTTTCAGAAATTATTACTGGCTAATTACATTCAGTGGAGAAGGCAGATAAGGAGGAAACCTCATGAGTAATTACAGTAAATAGCATGTCTTAATGGTGGAGATACAGTGAGTTCTGCAAGAAAATCTGCTTGGGAGCAGAAAAGGATGCAGAAATAAGTAATTCCTCCTTCTGAAGACATGGGCCCTGCTGAAAGAGCTCTTAATTTTTCACATGATTGCACTTGCATTTTGTCTGCAGCTATTCACTGCCAAAGTCCCACACTGTTGAGAGATTGTGGCTTCTGAGCACAATGCTGATCCGAGGTTGTCACAGTGACCAAAAATGTCAAATTCATACTCAGAATCTTGGTAAATACAGGAAGAAACAGCACTGCTGATATCACACAGACATCTATTGGAGCAAGTGTTTTTTTTCTCCCAAAACACGCATAACTGGGCAGAACTACAAGACACTGAACTACAGCAAATAGTCTCAGCCCAGTCAGGAGGACTTGAAATGTCCTAAAAAAGGTCACTGAGTCCCATAATGACACAGTAAATGGGTGTGAGTGAGCATTACATACCCTCTGAATATACTTTAATGCTGTTGTTCCTAATGCCTGCTTGGATATTTTTCTGATAGTTTTTGGCAATTTGTCTTGGCATGGGACTATGATCTATGTTGAAATGATAAAGAAGACATTGTTACAATGGAGTCATAACCCCCTGTATAATTGTTTCTGTCTTTTACTGGCAAATGGCTAATACTGAGGATGTTTTTGGGTGTTTATTCTCTGTTACTGAGGTATTTACGCTGTGGTAAGCAGTCTCATGGAACAGTGTCTGAAAGAATGATCTCTTTAAGGGACTTCTCTGTGGTGTCTGAGGATACTAGGAAGATAAATTAATTCATATCTGCAAGTTGAAGTATTTCTACAAGCTTGTTAAGTGCTGTTATTCTATCTTTAAAACTAGTTCATGACAATATTAATGAATGATGTATTAGAATACAAGAACAACCATAGGAGACCAGATCTGAGGCTTTTGCACCTCAACATGTTCTTTCTTTTTGTGAGCAATAGCAAAAGCAAATGACATTATTCAGGAGGGTATGAAAGGGAAAAGCCTCAAATTCAAAAATCTGGTGGCCAATGTCCTGTATTGTGATAGGCAAAACGGAATGATATATTTATAAAAAAAGCTTTCTAATCCAAATCATGTAGGAACATGTGGTGTCTTCAGCAGAGATTGAAAGAGAAAGAATCTAAGTATGGTATGCCAGATCTGCATACCAAAAAAAATATGTCTGACCTCGATTTGGGTCATAAGTTTAGGTATACATTCAGTGGGTTTTTTCCCTCCTTAATTATTTTTGAACCTGCCACAGGAATGCTAATCCATTGAAAACTGAACTCAGAGCTTTGAATTTCCAGCATCCTTTTCTAATGTAGGATAATTTTGTTTGTTACTGAAGGACTGTTAGCCTGGTCATAATATTAGAGAAAGGAGAAGAGACAACCATCAGGCATGATATAAATTTGACGGTGCATACTTCCATGTGTTTTCTCTTTGATATGTATCGCTTAAGACATCTGATTTAGGCCAAATAATTTAAAACTAAGAAAAGATAGCAGTCCCTTCCACAAGTGCCTTGTACTGTTTGAAGATATTCCTCTTTTGTTAAGAAAAAAAGGTAAGCTTGAAGTGCAAATATTTAATTTTTTGTTTTACATGAAGACATAATAATCTGGGTTGTAAAATATGTCAATATTTTTGAGCAAACAACTTAGAACTTGATGCTTCCAAGGATAAACTAAACTTCCCCTACATACAAGGAAGGGATATAATTCCTTGCAAAATTAATTTTGATGTGAATGCTCATAAACAGCATGCTGTAGAATCCTGTAGGGGAAAGCAAACACAGCAGCCTTGATAGTCAAGTGATCAATCCTTTTGATCTAATACATTAAATTCTTTAACTAAGTGGGTGTTTCTCATTTAAGGACCAGTGCACATGGATGAGTCTTAATATCATCCACAGGGGGCCTCCTTTCTTATATTTGGAAAGTATATTTATGCTTGAGCTATAACTTGCACAGTGCAACACCCACAAAATTGTTGAACTCCCTGTGCTATCAAAGATGAGAACACTGTAAACTTTATCAAAGATAATAGGAAACACTTGCTCAAAAATTTATTACCAATCTTGATGAAGGTATATCAGGGTAAAATCCTCACATTGTTTTCTCTAGACAGGTATTGAAATATTCTACTGGTGTCACTTGAGATTGAAAGTGTCTAACTGTATGCTATACACTGTGAATGTCTGGAGAAATAATTTTATTTCTGTTAGTCCAGATCACAGCAGCAATTGACCCATTCTAAAGGATTTAGAGATCCTTTAATCCTTGCCCATTTGATCCAGAAATATTCAGCATTAAAGCTAGTATTTTATGAAGCTAAAATTAATTAGTAACATTAATTTTGAGCCATAATACATTGAATGTACAGGTGGATCTCACTCATTGAAAGAAACACAAAACCAGATTTCAGAAATCCAAGAGTCTGCTGAGGTAGACTGATCAAATTCTGCCCTAGTCTGTTTTTCTCCCTGCATCTGCTCTCAGCTGACATCAAGTATCTGAATTTGAAATTTCAGAGTTGTAACTAGGAGGCTAATTTGGCCCTTCAGCTGTCTCTGCACCTCTTTCATAAAATTGTATTTTTTCTTAGCAAATGATGCAATATGTTCATATATATATATATATATATATATATATATATATATATACATATATACATATATATATATATATATTCCAACAGAGCTATCTGTTCATTAGGCATCTGTTTTGTGGGGCAAGCCCTGGATCAGCAGTTAAACATGAGGTTTTAAACAGATTCCTATAAATCCTGCTTTGTTTCAAGTCCAACATAAATGTAGTGCTTTCATCTTCATTTAATAGCTGGTATATTCCTGAGGTTTTTGTACTTAAATGGCAAAATTTTCTCTTCTACACCTCATAATCTTCATACTTCACCTCTTCATTAAATGTTAGTTCAAGTCCCGGATACTGAGCTTACAGCTGTTGAAATTTCCTTAATTTTTTTTTTCCCACTACGTCTCTTTTTTCAGAGTCCGAACTGGAGCATTCTTACAAGCTTAAATCTCGGTGAAACTTCCACTGAAGTTGGTGCAGCCAATATTCAGTGGCCTGTTTTAATTCAAACTCATTTTTGTGGCAGCTGTCACACATTTAGGAAAGCTCAAGACACCCCTGGCCCCTATATTAGTTTCCCCAACTAAGGCAAGGAAAGGAGCCCTGGGCTTGGCTCTCAGTGAGTATTTTGGTGCTACTTGTTTTGCTAAACAAATTGCTCCTGATGAAAATCTTTCTGTAAGTGCTCTGTTAGCATGCCTTTCTCCTCTCTCCACATTGGTTCAAATATGATGACTGGGTTACTTTTCAGAGCACCTTAAGTACAATATAAACAGTGCTCACATTACATATTTGCAAAACAAGAATAAATTTTCATGACATTTATGCAAACTTCTGGTTTAGCTTGTGTAAACTGTGCATTCCCTATGCACGAAGAATGGGCTTTATTTCATTAGTGAAAATAGGTTGAGCATTTAGAAGAAAGTATTATGTATTCTGATTCAACGCAAACATATAAAAAAAACAAAATTAAAGATGATAATGTTTGGATCCTGGGGATTAGGTGGAGCAAAAGAAAAATCCTATGAATGTGAAAAAAGAAATTAACCTTAGATCTATTGTTGGCATCCTTAGCTTGCACATGTGTTTGGCAACCATGCAATACTTGAAATATGAGACCTGGCAGTACCATGGTGCCAGACATAGCTAGCATTAGAAATATTCTTCCAAATTATTAAAAAGTGCTCTGAAACTGCTGCAAAAACAAAGTTTCTTATCCTAAAATATACTTCTTACATTGAGTGTATAAATGTACTTTGACATTAAAATAAATTTGGGCATATTTACATATCCAGGACTGATAAACTTCTGTCAAATGCAAGTATGAAATGACTCCAGGTTTCAAAATAACTTGCAATTTTACTGTGGAAAGATTTTGTTTTCCCTCATAGTGCCATCATAGAGACAGCTACAGCTTGTAGTGGCCAACAAAGGCTCTTTGTCACTCAGCAAGTGCTCTGTGTCTTGTCTTACCAGAATTTATTTTTATGACATTGATCATAAGAAATTGAGTGGCATCAACATTCATTCACTTTCCATAATTTTATCAAGTTTTAAATGGTGCTGATAAATAAGGTATACTTCTTAAGTGATTAAATTACTGTAATTATTTTAAGTTTATTTCAAGTTTAGATGATGTCAGTTCCTCTGGACATTTCTACCCAGAATGTGGTGATTACATGAAAGACTGAAGGGCACTTGGAGGTAAACTTTTCAATCCTTGTGTAAGATTTATATATACATGTTTTCCCATTTGCCTTCTGCAAGTATAGAATGGTTTAAGGAGAACTGCTGCTTAAATCAAGGAAAATCAAAAGGCTGGAAAAGTGTACTGATTTGAATGAAAATGAAGTTTGCTTTAAAAAAAAATCTGAATGTGTTGAATGGGTAATCTGAAAGTGAAAAAATGACTTTTTAAAGTGATGTACCAAAAAAGCTTCTTTTACACCTTAATGGAATGATCCTAATTTTTCATTACTATTATAACTAACACAATTCAAAACTCTACTTTTTAATACTGAAACTGGAAAAACTTGAAAGGTTCAGAACTGGAGAACAGGGCTTTATTTATTTCTTTTTAAAACTAAATATCCTAATGTTGTATGGGGTTTTGGTGTTTTGCTTTGGTTTTTGTTTCAGTTTTTGTTTCCATGGGTCATTCCAGCATTTTCAGTTTATGTTCTCTTTCAGAAATTGACAAAACAGAAGAGGTTGTTGATGAAATGGATGGCCTGGTTCAAGTCAGCTTTATTAAAGTGTAACTCGAGGTAGGCAAGATGAGTGACTTCCACATTATTTTTACTGGTAATAGTCTATGGGTAAAATGTGATGTAGAGAGAGATCCATCATGTCACAAGGTGCTCCACATATTCTGCAAGAAGTTAGTATGAGTAACACCCAGCAAAAAGAAGCTTACACTAAACTAGGCTGACAGTTCCCACAGTTATAAAATCTTCTGGGTATAAAGTTCTTGATATAAAAACTGTTCAACATGAAATGGAAATATGTCCCTCTGGTGCTTTCTGTAATTTTAATGTGCCCCTCCTTTGGCTCACTGACTGGGTTTCGCCTGCGTTTTGAATCCTCTGATCATTTTAGTTCACAGTACTGCTCAGCTTGGTCATTTTGTGAGAAATTACTGCAGATGCTAATCTGCGTGATCCCCGCAAGGGAGGGTGAGAACTGTGCAGACTAGCAGCACTTCTATCTGTATGGCTAAACTCTTGTATTTATACAGTAATTTGGTATTTTCAAAAATCGAAATATGAATGTCCCTTGGGAATGTAACACCTTCAGGTTCAGGGAATAAATGTTCACCTGCTGAGGATGAAATGGTGGAATTTTGTCAGTCTTTTCCTGCAGTCTGTCTGCTGGATTGGTGGCAACAAAATTTTCAGATCAGCAGACCACAGGCTTGATGATTCTTCTTGATCCTAGAGTATTTGTTATATCCTGAAGTTGTGATGTTTTGCTGCTCTGTAGAAGTTCATTTAACATTCCTGCAGCGACATCATCACCAGTACCCAACGCCTTATGCACAACACCTCAAAAACATGATTGTGGGGCTTTTCCAGTTTTGCTAAGTAAGATGCTGAATAGAATTGTAGTCATTTCCACTTGTCAGCAAGAACTGCTCCTTGCACTTGGTCTCCAGCTGCAGACCACAACTCTTTAAGAAGTTATTTGTTGAGATCACAGTGGCAGAACTGCTGTGTTATAAGAGCAGTACAACCACAGCCATGTGCCTTGACTACCCCAGAACTTCTGGGTACTGAAGAAATTATCCATGCTTTACCCAAGATTTGCTATCTAGTGAAGCCTAAATGAACTCTACTGTGTGTTGCAATCCCTTTACCAGAAGCATATTTCTGAAACTATCTGCTTGTGCTTGCAAGGAGGGTGGGCCTTCAGTTGTCTTTAAATCTGCAAAGGCAGTCCTAAGAGGCAGTCAGTGTCTGCAGATCAAAATTTTTTTTCAGTGTTTCCAAAAGAAAATGGGGCAATGAGCTATAGAAATGCACTGTTTCTCCTTTGTCCTAAGACATTCTAAACATGCCCCAGGGAACAACAAAATTCTCTGTTACAGTAACAGCTCTGTCTGTAACCCAGAAAATTCCTCCCTGTTTATAATCCTCTTTCTTCTATGCTAGTAAAAAATATGGTAGAAAGAACTTAACAGCTGATAGTGGATTCCCTACCCTGACTTTTCTTCAGAAAACTTCTCAGAGTTCTGGCTGTCACAAACCATTCAGGGTATTCTTCCTGGTTAACTAAACCCTGAATTCAATGACCCTTTTTCCATATCTGTCTTATTTTTAGAAAATTGGTGTGAATAAGACATAGCCCAAGCTAACTGTGCCCAAGCTGTCTGGAGTGGTGTACATGGAAAATAAAGACTAAACATTGAGTTTGGTAATATAAAGCTTCTGAAGTGTAGACAAACAAGAGTGGGAATAACAGAGCCAGAATCTCTAGGCAGAGAGGAAAAGAAATGAAACGAATGCACCGTTGCTGCTACACTACATCAACACTGCAGAGCTGTCATCCTAACCCTCAGAAATGCCTACACTTCTCAAATAAACTTATCTGCTCTGTGTACTTGCAGAGCTGTGAGAACTGGTGACAGACAGATGTGGTCACTGCATGCCAGAATCAACAAAACTCCAAGTATAGCCCAATCCTCATATCCTCTCTGTGGAGAGATCAGCCTTCACGTCTCCATTTCTGACAGCGCGACATGCTTGTGTCAGATTGGGTTTCAGGAAGAGAGACAATACTCATGACCACTATACCTGGGTTCAACTATCAGCCATTATTCTATTGATAATTGATTGTAAAATGAAAAAACCAATTGGCCAATCAACTCTATAAAAAGATATACAAAAGAGTATCTCAAATTCCTTGTTCTGCATGTTTTGCATTTGTAAACCCCTCTAAGGCTATAAAAGCATTTGTTATGTGTGTGTCTAAAATGTTGCTAATTTCACTGGCAAGATACCAGAATATAACCTGTGTAAAGGTAGTTGGTGGTTGCTTTAATTTTAAATTTCTTACATCCTTCTGCTGGTAGATATTCCTGTACACCTTTCTGTTCTAGTTTCTCAGATTTTCAGCAGCCAGAATTTTAACTAAATCAATCAAATTTAAAGTGGCTTGGGATAAATTGCATCCTGAGAGTAGGAGGGACTTTTAAGACTCTTTTAAGCTTACCTAGAAACTAGGCACTGAGTTTTAAGGACAGGTCCTCAGCAAAGAGGGCATGAAATGTATCTACTTCTTCATCTTAATTCAATGAGAGGCTCTCAGACTCAGTGGAAATTGTTAGCTTTTAAAGACCATTCTGCCTTTAATTACACAAATAAACTCTGTAGGGCCTATCTGTCTATTAGGGAAAACATTGCTGGCATTGTTTTTAATGCAATGTTTTTAATTTACTTAAAGGATAGGAAAATAGAGTTAAAACCATTGTCCTTCAAACAGGACTTGGAGGAGAATTAAAAATAAGTGCTGGGTTTGCCAGTGGCTAAGAATGGATTTTCAGCAGAGTGACACAAATTTTTCCTTCTTTTTCTGCCAAAATAATGCAATAAAAAGTAGAGACATAAATGAAACACATGTTAAAAGTAACAGGTCATGGGCCACATCCTAGAATTCCTATTAGTACCCAAAAAGTTCATAAAACTGGGAGCCCTGACCATGGAGCACTTGGATAGGAGCTCATTACAACCTTCTGGAAGACACAGTAAGGATTCAGGGCTCCAAACTGGAGAAAAATAAGGACAAGGGGCCCACCATCAGCAGCCCCATAATAAAGGTCTCTAGAGAAGCCAGAAAGAAATTTGACTGTCACTGTGTAGTAGATGAGGAGGCCCTGAGGCATGGACACGCTCTGAGTTTCGGGACCTCATTGCTGTGCTTTTATTCTGAGGGAAGCTGGGGACTGTCCCCAGCTGCCCATGGCACTCTCAGGGTTGGCTTGGGGCAGCCCCAGGCTGTGTTTCTACATGTGTGGCATGGTTGGGAGATCCAGGGGAGAGGAGTGGAGGGAGGAATGAGTGCTTCCCAGGAGTCCACTATCTTCTTCTCCTCTCCTAGAAACAGACTGAACCTTCTTCTGCCCAGGAATCTGCCCTGCCCAGGCTTCATCCTGGAGAAAAGAGAAGTTGTCACTGAAGGTTATAAGCAACGGTGTCTGGATGACTTACAACTTCTTACAGGGTAAGAGTTTTGGTGCCCTGAGTGCTCAGGATACACACAGTTGCAGTACAGGTTACACTTACTGCTTTTTCTTGCTCTTCCCCATCTTGCTATTTTCATTGTCATGGTAAATATTCATTTTACTTGTGTTGCCAATGTTTTCATTACATCAAAAGTCTTTTACTTCATGGCAAATTCAGGGTTTTATTAGTTCAAAACCTGCTTTATCATTAACTCGATAATTAATTCTTAAGAGTTTATACTTTTTTGCACTCAGTATAGGTAGATTATGCAAATTATGCACTGTACTAATAAGACATCTTTTCTCTCATAAAAGGTAGAGTTACTAAAGGGAACATCTTGAAAGTCAAGTCCTCTGGAAGATTATTCTCTTTGACACTACTAAAAGGCAAAAGTCCCAGTTAAAATTAAATGACACTTGTTTATATAAGCAGATCATAGTTACTTTAATTATTGCTTTTGGCAGGATCCTAGAAGTTTAATCTTTCTTAAATCCCACATTAATGTCTGCTGGCTATAGGGATTTAGTTACCCTGAAAAAATATTCAGCCACTACCTAACCTAAATACAGCTGTACACTAGGGCAGTGTTACCCAAGATAGTTTCACTTGAGTGAAATGGGAAGATTGTTCTCAATTACTAATTCAGTTAGAAGACTGAGGAACATGAGATACGTATAAATCTAATTTCTTTACCATAGCAGTTTAAAAAGGACTTCAGGTCTTTGAAGTTAAAAGATCTTATTTGTATGCCTGATGTAGGTCACTCATTGCAAAACAATTTGCTCATTTACCTTTTTTTTAGGGAAGCCATTATTTTCAGAACAAAATAGAATGCATTCATAATATGGACACAAGAGGGAAAATGGTCTGCCATGTAGGAAGGAACCATCCCAGTGTGCACTGCAGATTTCACTACAGTTGCAGTTACACACCTTCAACTTGTTCTTAAAAGCATCATAGAAAGAAAGAGTTAGATTCAGTGGGCAGTGATTTCCGGGGCTGCCTGGTGGGTACAGGTTTAGCATGCACCCTAGATGTGGTTTAGGTGGGTGCAGGTTTTTCTGAGTCATTCTCTGACTAGTGCTGCTCAAGCCAGCTCCAACATCCATGGTCAAAACCAGCACAATGTTCAAAAGGATATTACTGCACAGTTCAGTGAGGTTTGTTTAAAGCTCTGACATATTGGTTTGAAAATTTATTTTGACTGCAGAGTTAGCTGAAATAAGTGTTCTTTTACAAGGGACAGCTTAAAGCAGTATTTGATGGTACTTTTTCTTGAAGCCCTTTAGTACTGCCAAGCCTTAACAACCTTTCCTATTCTCTTGGTCTTGTGATTCAATATAGATCCATTAATTTAAGAAAAGCAGTGCCGTGACTCTTTTGTGTTAGCTGGTGATAAAATTTCCATTTATTTTTTGCTGTAAATTAAGGTGGAATATACTCTACTTCTAGTTCTCACCACCCAAATAAAATATTTCTTTGAGACCTCTAAGAAATAAAGATTACATGTACATTTCAGCTCTGTGTTTTATTTCTGTTAGAACAGTCTTTGGATTCTGCAAAGATGATTGAAATATAAAAAACAACTTATGGTATAGTTTCACATATTTTTAAAAGATGAATGTAAATTTATATTACACTTAAAGATATTATATCAAAATAAAAAAATGAAATAAAAAAATCTAAATATTTCTGGAAAGATAATAATTTTACTGGTGGGAAATTTCACTACTGACAAACCTTTATTTTTTCTAAGGTTTATAACTGAAACTAAAGGTTTCAGTTAAAAAGACTCAATCAGATCCTACACCATCAGAAAATCCAATCATTCAACAGCGACTGCGTGTGGCCAAGCCACATTCACACAATTCTGTTAGTAATCAAAGCAGCCTGGTCTGTATGCAGCTACATTACACCGAGATCGTGTATCACCACCAAATAAGCATTTTATTAGTTTAACATAAAGAAGGGTGACATCAGGAAAGAATAAATGGCTGCAAAATGTTTGACAGTGATCCTCTGTGAACAGCACTGTTATCCTAGAGTGTTTTAACTCACTCCCTTACTATTATAGTGCTGAGAATTTTTATTCTTGGAGGAGTCAAACATTCATGTACTCAACCCTTGTAATAGCTGAACCTTGATAACACACCTTTTTATTTTAAAAAAGTCAGAAAAAATAGAGAAACGCATGATTTGAAAGCAAAGCAGTGGCTGCTTACAGCTGTCTTCTAGAATGAGTAGGTGTAGTATACAGAAAAAAGTAGATGCTGTTATGTGTGCAACACACAATACATTTTTACAAAAGCAGTGATTTCAGCCACATCCAGAATAAATTAATGCTTGAATCAAAATATTAAACAAATTTTTAAACTTTTAAAAATTATTTAGTATTGAATAAAGCAGCCCTGAAATATCTCTTTGTTTCAGTACATGTTGCATTAATGGGTGTTTTTGAATCATTTTAGTGAGTTCTGGCATAAGACAATAAAGAAGTACAAAAATATTGTTCCACAAAAGATTCTGTGACAAGAACTCATATGCCGTGTCAGAAATGATGTTGTAGACAGTGCTGACATTCTTTTTGGTAACGTAAGATAAAAAGGAAAAGTGTATGGGGACTAAAGGGACTAAATGAAATTAACAAAACACACTAAGCTCTTTCTTGCACATTAAATATTAAATCTTACTCGTCTCAAAATGCCTTTTGGGCTATTATATAGATCTTCTGACAGCTGCAGATGTAGTCAAAGTAGTATTAGAAAAACAGAGATTTTTTCTCCCAAAGTTCAAGACCTGAGCACTGCCTAAAAAGGGAGACATGCCTTCGAGCACTGAACTTTTGATATTTTTCTGACTTAAGTGCATACCAACACTTGGAGTTCAAAGCATGAGTTTAGTAACCAAAAGAAAAAAAAAATTTCAATTGTGATTACGTAACAATGAATAACACAACGTAATTTTACCTGGGAAACCCTGAAAATATCTGACTGTTGTTTTGTTTTTCTTTTCCTTTTGGGGTGAAAATAGGTCAGGGGAATAAAATGGTGTTATCCACCATTGTCTGAAACATTTCGAAGTTGGCAAACATTTCTGCCATGTGTAAAACTGGAGATCTGCAGCAGGTAGAAACATGAATGCCTTCTACAACAATATTATTTGGTTCCCAGCTGAAGTAGATGGCTGTTCTCACAGCGATCCAGACAAACTCTTTCACTGGGGCTCCTGCTGAAGTCAGAGGTGTTTTCTGGCCAGGTGGCAGCCTGGAGCTCAGAATATATTATGAAGGTTCCAAGGCCACCCTAGATTTCAATGAACACGGTCTCTGCTACAATTGCAGCTGTACAGCTTCTTTCACCCAGCCACAGTGCAAGTTGCTGGATTTGTTTTGTCTTTGCTTTCACCAGATCACTTTTCAGGCAGACCAAATCCCTGATCTAATTCCAGACTTCAGCTGCCATGTAGGAGAGCATCAGCCCTCCTCTTTTCCGAGGTGGTGCAGATGGCTGTTGAATTGATAGGTCTACATAAGAAGAATCTAAAAGTAAATGTTCCTGAAAATGAGGATTTGAGAAGATGCCAAGGGACTAAAGACAGGTCTTCTCTTTCAAGAAAAAAGTCAGGTGAAGGACTGCTACATCTCATTGCAGCCACCAGGTACTTCTGTAGAACAGAATATTTACCACAATTTTAGTATTCTTTATCCACCCTGACCCCCCAAGAAATTTAGATACGGAGAAGGTTATTTCAGTATAATGATGACACATAATAATCACATGGCTAAACCTCTTAAACATTTCATCATTTTACTGCTTTAAAACAAATGCCACATTGTAAGACTGTATCTATAAATCCTCCCTAACACAGAAATCTTTTGCCTTACTCAGCCTAAAAGAAATACATTCTTTCATGGTTTTAAATTGAGCTTACAAAACCTGATGCTTTGAACGTGGAAAAAACCCCAAGGCATTCTTTCTAGCAGCAACTAAAGGGAAGTTTCACAACAGCAATGCAGAGTTCAGCCTCCCTTCTGGGCATGAAAATATTATCAAGTAGACGCAAAAGAGTGCAGTCTATTTAATCTAAAGTACTAGACCCAGTATTATACTTTATTTTTTGTGGGTACAAATACCTTCCTTCAGAAGACATCAATGAGAGAAGTTTGCAAGTAACCTGATATAAAATGAAATCCTTATCTACTGTGAGAAATGTTCTCAGGTCGTGGATTACCATCAAATTCTGGTCTCACTGAAGTCAGTAAGATTTTTATTGTTGATTTCATGTGAACTAGTTAAAACTCAAAATATGCTTGACTTTTGACACAACAGGAACTTCAAGGACCTTTAACATGAAGCAAACAGAGCTTGGCTTCCAGCTGGACCACTGATCCTGCTGGCCACATTCTCAGTTATAATTAGGTGCCTTTTTGCTTGTTGGGCAATATAATGGGCCTTTGAAGTCTGTATTTCCTTCCTGTGTTTCTCTCCAAGGCACTAAAGACTCATGACTCTGCTCCAACCTGGTCTCTCCCACCGTGCCATTGCCAATGTGCTGCAGCACACTCTCTGGCTGCCAGCATCCACCCAGCTGAGGCCCCAGGCTCCTGGATGTGGCAGCCAAAAGCTGGCTGAGAGCCACTGGCTCTGCATTCTTGCCACAGATTCTTTATTCTACTCTGGGGATGGGCAAATGGCCTCTCTCTGCCTCAGCTTCCTGACAGGCTAGAGCAATAGCCTGGTGCAGTCGGCTGTGGGAATACGAGCTGTGGGGAGTGAGGTGCTCTGCATCGGCACCTTGGAAGTGGACTCCAGCTTCAGTCACTGGCCCTAGACAGCTATGTATTCCATGAAAAACTCAGTAAAAACTTCTTCTGGCCCCAGAAATAGGCTATATTGTGCCCTGAAGAGCATAAACAGATAATCTATTTTTTCCTTGTATTGCAAAGCATCTAACAACAAATGTTAGGTTTACAAGGAATTCTCTTTCTTTGTTATCTCTCTGCTTTTGGTTATTGTCTTGTTATCTGCTTACCTATGACTTTATTATTCATGATTGTATGGCTTTTTATCTCAAGTGTGCTTAAACACCAAAACATGTAGTACATACTTATTTTCTCAGGTGAGAAACACTAGAAGCAAAAGTAGCCTTGAAACCTTTTGTTGAAATCTCTTATATTTCCACATAAAGAAATGTATATGACTACAAAGAACTTATTTGCACAACTTCGATGAGACAGAAATAAACATCTCTGGTCTCTAGAACAGTTAGATATATTTACTTTTAATACTGCAAAACCATAAAGTACTGCACAGTATGGTATTAAAAAGAAAACATATAAAATGGAGTTATGTCCCATCTCCACACTTTTGTACCGCAGTTTTTCTTTTAATTCTTAGAGTTAGAAAAACTGCAAACAGAAAGTTCAAAAATATTTTTCCAGTTATTTTCTAATTGTTTTTGACAAACTAAACCAAAACACTATAACTTTAATGAGTTCCAAGAACATGATTATTTCAAATCATAACATGTTTGCCTTAGAATATATTCTTATTAGATTCCTCCCATCTCATTATGCCTCTGATCTTAAAGGAACACTACATAATTTCAAGTAGCTGAATAAGATTTAAGTCTTGCTCCAAGAACATGATTATTTCAAATCATAGCATGTTTGCCTTAGAATACATTCTTATTAGGTTCCTCCCATCTCATTATGTCTCTGATATTAAAGGAACACTACATAATTTCAAGTAGCTGAAAGAATAAGATTTAAGTCTTGTTTAGAGCTAAGAATGCAAGTGCTTCATGGACGAAGGCCACCATGCTTAACACTGAACCAGGTTTGCCAAGACTTCCTTCTGCTAAAACAGCATAGTAAAACCCCAAAACTTGTAGTTTGACAAAGAGAAATTAAAAAAAAAATATTCAGAAGATGCATTTCTAGTGAAAGTATGCCACAGGGCACAGATTAGCCTGGGGAATAGGATTTACTCTGTTGCTTGAAGATGCAGATTTTGATTACTTTTCTCATAGGCTTGAAGCGAAGGTTTTTGTCTCAGGTCACTCTGAATTTAAAAAATGTATGGACTTTCAGAATTCCTAAACTCTTAGCTTGGAATAAGTACTGTTCCTAGCAGGGTGTGGATCTTTCTCACTCTTCCATGCTTTTCTTGGATTCATTCCATGTTAATACCAAAAGAGATGAATTTTCTCTGTGTGACAAATAAATTATCCCAATACAGATCTACCCATCAATTTGTAAAGTTTAGGCCCAGTGAGAACAGGAATTCTGATAGGCAAACTTCCAAAGAAACCTTGAAATACTATGATAAAGTAAATATTATGATACTTAAAATATTTTATTTTAATTTTTTTATTTTATTATTTAATAACATTATTTTATTGTTTATTAAAAAATGGTGTTCTTCAAACTTTTTTTTTCTTTTACAGTGATAAAAAGAGAGCTGTCTGAGGACGATGAAGGAGATTACTGAGTGACTCCACAGTACACCTAAAGCTTATGTGGGGCTTTGTAAAGCATTTCCACTGAGGGTATAAGGGACTGAAAAAAATGTCCCTTAAATTTCAGATAAACTGATTTAAAGTCAGAAAATATAGGACAAATATTAATTATCTTTACATACCAGAACATAAAATTGGTGCTCTTCAAACTTTTTTTTTCTTCTGCAGTGTTAGAAAGAGAGCTGTCTGAAGACGGTGAAGGAGATTACTGAGTGATTCCACAGGTACACCTAAGGCTTATGTGGGGCTTTGTAAAGCATTTCTACTGAGGGTATAAGGGACTGAAAAAAATGTCCCTTAAATTTCAGATAAACTGATTTAAAGTCAGAAAATATAGGACAAATATTAATTATCTTTACATACCAGAACATAAAATCTTCAGCTAGTTGTTTTCTTTAGAGGTCTATTTTTCAAGCCTGAAAAAGGTCAGTTAAAATGTATTGGATGTCACTTCATTTCCCTATCCTCAGAGCAGACATATCTGGTGACAAGAATGCCAGTCTCACTGCCAGTGAATAAGATAAGGGAAGTTTGCAGTTCATTGAAAATATTGAAAAATATCAATTTATCTCTCTTGAATGTAAAACATTAAAAATACCAAGGAAAAAAAGACCCAACAACAAACTAAAACCACAAAAAATCAAAAAGCAAACCAACCAAACTAAACAAAGAACATTTTTTATAAACCAGAAAAACACTTTCAAGTATCTCCAATTCTAGCTTATTTCTTGTTGAGGTAGTTTCAGAAGTCAAGAAAATATTTCAGTAACACCCCGTAAACCTCCTTACGCAATTCAAGATTTGGAGTGTACCAAGGTTCAAATGACTGAGATGAACCAATTTAAAAGTATTGCGGAAGACAGATTGGAAGCTGCAGATCCACAGATCTTATCTTTCTCTTCCTGTGTGCTCTCTAGCTGGCCACTGATAGGTTTAAACCATAGAACCTAATGAAGATATTAAGAAAACCTATTTTTTGTGGGTTTTTCTTCAGAAGCTGGCATTTAGCAACCATAAACGGCAGCAAAACAATATTGTGGCTTGATGCTCATGGTTGTAACAATGATGTGATAGGAAGTGGGTGTCAAGTTCCCTTGGAGAGAAATAGGGAATAAATGAGACACTCTGAATCACCAGTGAATCACTAATAGAGTTCTGCTTCTGTTTTTTTGGCTTTTACTTCCAGACTCTAAAACTATGGCAATTTTTAAATGATAGATGATGGTGAACACTTCTCAGCATTCACAAGTGTGTGGTAAGGTCTGATTGCCATTATACTTCCTAAGACCATGAAAACAGGAAATTTTAATAGCCAGTATTTATTGTTTCTTTTGGCTAATGTCAGAGTCAATGACTGTTCAGATTCTTTGTAGAGCAAGAGAGGATGAGGGTAGAAGGACAACATCTTTGTGGCCAGCAGCAAAACCACTAAGTTCAGCAGAGTTCAGGGAGTTCTGGATTTCTCTCACAAAATTTACAAGAACTAACTCTCTTTGAGCACATACTGTACTACATCTTATGATGGAAAATGAACGACAGTAGCTTTTACTGTGAATAAATATTGTGCATTTTGATAGCCAATAAAAATAAACTGATAAGCTATGCTAATCTGAGAAACTGGGTGCTCCCTCAATTTTAAATATGATGACAAAATTGAAAGTAAGAAATGTCAGGCTGTTAAAAGGAAAAATAAAATTGTCTAGTTGGAGTGTGTGTATGTATACATGTACATACCTGGGTTCATTATCATCATTGTCAGCACTGAAATTATTTTAAACAGAAATTTCAAAATCTATGTCAGAGTTCAGATTGTTACGTTTTGAACGGACTGAATCACATGAATTAAAATATTTACTATAAAGGTACACGTAAATATTATTCTGAATTGATTCTGAATTCCTGTAGGAGTTCAGTGAATAGGACTGGGACCAGGTATTGGTGCCTTGTCACACCAGATGGAAACAGACAGAGACCAGGTCCACTGTGTCAGAAGCTTTAATCTCCATTTTCTTTTTTTATTCTGTTTCTATATGACAAACTGCACACATTGAGCAAGTAGGACCAGGGAGATCCTGGGAAAACTTTGGCCAGGCAGTGAAGAAATTTATCCTGCAGGTTTGCCATCTGAGAATCTCTAGATTCATATACATACAGCAGTGTTTATATTTATTGACAATTGTATTTGCTGTAGTTTTAATTTCTACTATGAAGTGATTGCATTGAATTAACAATGGTCAAGAGTTATAATCTAGCCAGGTCTCTGGGATGATTGTTGCATACATTTCAACACTCCTGACCTTATAGTCCACTGGAGTTACACTAAGAAAACGCTGAAGGAAAAATCCATTAGGATTGTGTAGGACAATTTATGACAAAGTGGCAGTGTAATGGGTATGATGAAAATGAAGTGTGGCTTTATTGACTTACAACATTATATGCTTGCATTATATTAATATAATTGCATTGTATTAATGTTTGCATTTCTACTGAGAGAAATTTCCTTAGGAGAGAAGCACTGTGCTGCATGTTGGACTGATTTATGTGTTTTTTTATCATCTATGCTCTAGCAAATACTTTATAAAATGTTTGTCTCTGGTTAAAAAGAAAATTAACAAATTCACGCTGGTTCTGGCTGCCATCTTAGGGCAGCATAAAGAGCAGGTTTGAGTTAATGTGTAGCCTATTATCTTGGGAACAACAGCACCACTACATTTTAAAAAAAATTTTTGCATTTTCTGGTGCATGTTTTAAATAATAGAAGCGCATTCGACTGCGAAAGATCTTGTTGGGTCACTCCATACCATTTTCTTTCTAAACTGAATTAAATCATAAAACTTAGCTTCCAGCAAAAGTTTTCAAAGCAAGGACACAATGTTCTTAACTATTACTCTCTTCCTGTCTCATGAAATTGTACATACATCCTGCCTACTTGGAAATCAATGTTTTTAAGTAAATCAAAGCTTTTTATGTCTTTAACGGAGTTATGGAGCTGTTTCTTCTGTACCTATTACCTTGAATAGTGGTCAGTAAATCTCTCTGCAGAGGTGAAAATTGAAACCCAAAACTTCCAAATTTTTTCCCCACATGTAAATATGTACCTGAATGTTTAGATTGTACAGACAAAAGCACAATGTAATCCACACCATTCCAGTTCATGGTGTTGTCAGTAACAGGAAATTTTAACATAAGAATATGAGAAACTAGTGGCCCAATTAAACTAAGACTGACTCTAAGTTTGACTTAATACAAGGTTCTTGTCCAGTTTGATTTTTGTAGTATCAGACTTATAATAAAACCTCCATAATATTTTGGAAAACTGAATCCCACAATTATTAGTAAAGGGCCACACATCTCTGCTTGAAATTACTGACATAAATGTGGTTGTGTTGACTTAAAGGTTGAGTAAGAAGGGCTATGGTCAAGTGACTATATTTTCCCTGGTTCTTAATATATACCACCAGCTATTTACATTACAGATTTACATTTCTCATAGGCTTCAGCCACTCTAGAGATTACAATGCAGCTTCACTGGGTGCTTTTCATAGACTGCTAAGCTTAGTTCTCCAACATACAGGTAATTCTTCCATGTGCTACACTTACCTACTAAATCTTCACAGAGCAGAACCCTAGTAAAAAAATTAATGCCTGTTTATGCTATAGACTCTGTCTTTATTTCTATCAGTAGCAGTACCCCAAAGTATTTGCGGTCTAAGAACTATTTCCCATTTACTGAGTCATATTAGAAGATGTCAAAAGAAAGCTAGGTCAGTTGACCCATGAAAAGATTTATTTTTCTAACACTTTTTTCAGTCCCTTATACCCTCAGTAGAAGAACTAGATTTCTGTCCAAAATTAACTGCAGAAGATTATATAAGTTGCCTGTGAATCCAAAGAGATGGAAACAATCTATGGTAAATGGAGTGGATTTTCCTCTCCCGGTCTCCAAATATTTATCCTTCTCTTGTGACCGTAGAGGAAGTGAAGGACCTGGGGCTGGTGAAGTCTCCACCACAAATAAATTTACCACAGGTAAGTATAACTATAACAAGACAGAACTAAACTTAGGCTGTGAGTTAGAAGAGTGATTCCTCATAAAGATAATTCCTGAAACTGCACACAGTGAGTGGGAATGATTGACACTGTCTATCTCAACGTGCTTGTAGGTCATCTGAACCAAGTTGGGGAGCCCATGGTTGTCCCAATCCACACTGAAGTAAAGTTGCACCAACTCCAGAACAATGGTGAGAAAAATTCCATAGGTTTTGATAAACAAACCCAAACATATGTATCCAGAGTCTACATGTTTTCAAATATACTTAGTGGTTATGCTGACATTTAAATTTCATAAGTACCAAGTTTCTGCTCTCACAGACTAATCTGACCCCTCTCTAAACCAGACAGAGTCTCTCCTTTGTGGGGTTGAGCAATTATTTTTCTCAATTTTTGGCTTCTACTTCCTTAGTTAAGGAGCAAAATAAAAAGTATACCTTGGGAGTTTAGGAAGTTATTAAGAAGAGAAACTTATTCAGGAAAGGAACTTCTTGTTTCTCATAGATGCCAGACTCAGACAGAAGATGTCTTTTTGTCTTCTCCTCTCCCCACACACATCCCCACCCTTCCCTCCAGCTACAAAATACACTGTAGTTATTTGACTCATTATATTTCTTGACAGAAATCATAACTGAACATTGCCCTTTTATCTTCTTCAAAGAAAGTCCTGTGTCTCAATACACAACCTTTTCCAGACATGTTTTTATTTTACAGTTTCCACCTCTACAGTTTCACCTGGCCAGCTCCACCTCAGAATTTCATCAGTGTCACAGGGGGAGATAATTTGCTATGACTTCATGGTTATTATTCTTTCTCTTTGCAAATGAGATAAGCTATTATTGTCCCTGAGGGCAATCTATTTTCTCACATACTAGCAATGAGTCAGCAAGGTGTTATAATACATGTGATCATCTCACTGCATGAATTTTCACCGAACACTATACAGGGTGTTATCTTGCTTGCTGTGCATTGTCTATGTCTTATTGAAGCAGTACATTCAGAGTCTTTCTGGGCTTAAAAATACTATGACTTGATGGTGGAGAAACTCACCTGCAGAAGAGTTTCTTTGTTATTCTTTCTACTTTCCTTCAAGACTGATGTGCAAACTTTCAGATTAAGAGCCTTAATCTGAAAACATGGAGTTACACATTTTACAGAATGACATCCTTAAATACTCATTATGAAGCTCTTTTAATTAGTACAGTTAATGACCAGATGAGAGATGTATTTGCACCAGCATTAATAAAGTACTGCAAGGCAGCAGAAGCAATAGAGGTGTTTTCAGGAGAGCCTTTATACTGTGCCATACTTAAAGGAAAGAAACCCAGTGGAATTCTGTCAATGATATATTGCACTTGTGAGCGTTTACTCTCATCTTTTAAATGCTTGATAGTAGATTTGAGGGAGAAAAGGCTGTTTCATGTCACTCATGTAATAAAGCAAAGAAGAGGTCATCTGCCTTATCTTAATTTTTTTACCATTAACTGAAGAAAGAATGAAGAAAATATATTTAGCACATATTTTTTGAAGAATGCTTATGTTTTGAAAAGTTGTGGTGTCTGACACAACTGTATTTCATACACCTGCCATGGGATTTATAGCTAATAAACTGTATTATGTGGTAAATATAGCTCTTGAACCACACTTTCATAATAGTCCACTGTGCCTTTGAAAAATGGAGAGCATACTTGCAGCAGTGGGAGGTTAGAGGGAAAGAACAGGAAAAGGAGATTTGGCTAGAAGGACAGCTGTGGTAAGGCATGGAGGGGATCCCAAGAAGTCACCTCTTGATTATATTGATCAGATGCTATATTGCCTGGAATGCAAAAATTTAAAAAAAAAAATTACCAAGGGGAAAAAAAAAAGAGGAGGAATGACATTTCCTGCAATCATGTGAAGCAGAATAAGCAGAGTTGTTTAGGCCATGAAGTAATCTGTGGAAAGGATTTAGTGTGAAAAGAATTACCTGCATTGGCTGCTGGTCTCTGCAGTAAAAGAGCAAAAAGGCAAAAAATGTAATTGCAGTAGCTGGTCCCAGCCAATGCCTGCATTCAGATGCCAGTGGAAACATCCTGGGTTTTGCCAGGAGCTTCACTGAAAGTCTCAGACTGGTTTGCACAGTGAAATGGTAAACTTTATCTTCTACTAGTTTTTTCTTTAACTACCTGTTGTGTTATACCTCAGGTTCCTTTCTGAGATATGAAAGAAAACAGAGGAACTGGAAAGAATTTTTCTTAAGGTTGAGGGTTTTGGGGATTTATTATGGGGGGCATTAATGTCAACTCTTATGGAGAGATTGTCATTGATGAAAATTTAGAAACATCTGTAAATATCTTATTCCTTTTTTTTTTTTTCTTTTCCCCCCAAGACTCTGTGTACTTTTGTCTCCTGGATACATTTGTAAAACTTGTTGTCTTTTGATATCAGTTCCTATTCTTTATATTTCCCCTTCAGGAAAGAAAACTTCTCTTCAAATGAAGAGTCAGTCTTAAAACAACAGGAAAAAAAAAGCAGGTAGACTACTCATTTTAGATAAAAAGCATTATTCTTGAAAGTAATTTGGGTTGTCTGTTTTTGTTGGTCATGTCTGGACCTATTTACTTTACCTGCAGAGCAATCTGACTTCAGTTATTTCCACACCTTGGGCTGAAACTCTATCAAAAGAGAAAGGCACAGCTGTGTCTATAGCAACTTGAACCTTACACTTTGTAAAAGGCTCAACAAAGCACTGTATCAATGTGTTTAGCTTCCAGAAAGCAAATTTTTATCTCTCTAAGAATAAATGTTTCAAATATTAAGAAGAATACAATTACACAATGCATACTCATAAGCTTCCTCTTAAAGATGATAATTGAGTACTACTATTCTGGAAAATTGTAAAGATGTGATTATAATTTCTTGGTTCTTACTCCCAAACAAAATGTTTTTTTTTGCCTTCAGTGGAAAAATTCTCCTTTAATGTAAAATACAGACTTCCACTTTTTCATTCCTATATCTGAAATGTATGCCCTGATCAATGATTGTGTCACTGAGGAACAGATTGCTGGGATGTTTTCTGTATTAGTGTTAGAACTTCCTCTGTGCACAGTCTCGTGCTTCTCATCAGTCTGCAGACTCTGTAGACAAATTACCTGCCTTTCATCCTTCTGCTAGAGGGTAGAAAAAAATTACTAGAAGGAAAAAAAAGGCTTAGTAAGAGTTTTTGTGTAAGAGAGTTGGAATCTGAGACAGAGACAGATAACAATTTCAGGAAAAAAGACTTTTAAAAAAGCAGGATGGAAAGGGAAGATGAGAAGATAAGTTATGCATTCTTTTATAATTACCTTTAAAGTTTCAACTTTACTTAAAAAAATTCTATATTTTTTATTGACAAAAAGTACCATTTATTAAATGTATTATTGTTACTATTAACCTTCTGGTAGATAAACAAGTCTCAGGAAAGAACTGTAATTTAGCTGGAGAAGAAGGAAAGGAACATATTAATCTGCTTTTCCTTTCTTTTGAAGTAAATTAGAGAAGTGTGAAATTATGGCATAGGATACAGTTCCTCTTCCTCAATACAAGCAGGACTTATAATTTCATAGTAAAGTAGAGCAGAATCAGTCTGAATGATGCTGAAAGAAGATCTAATAACTTCAGTTTTAATTCATCCATTTCAGGGACTACCAGACTTTGAATATGACATTTGTAAATTAAAAGTTTCAGAACTGTCAGATCTTCCACCCCCTGACCAGCATTTCCAGAATTGAGAACAATTGCTCATAGTGGCTGTCCTGGAAGGAGCTGCTTAAAGTCTTGCAGGAAAATCTGAGAAGTATGATATGAAGTTAAGTCTGATGAAGGTTGATATTGCCATTGAAAGTGGATAGTACTGCACTCTTCAAACTGAAGGGAATTTAACCTACTTTATCACTCCACTCCTCATTGGGCAGGACAGGGAGAAAATAAGGTGGAAAAAACTCATGGGTCAAGATAAGGGCAATTTAATAAAGCAAAAGCAAAGGTCATGCATGCAGAAGCACAGGAAACAAAAATATTTTATTCTCTGCTTCCCATCATAAATGGATGTCTTGCCACTTCCCAGGAAGCAGGGCTTCAGTACACATAATAGCTGTTCCAGAAGAAAAATTATGTAAATAACAATCATCTGACCCCCACTGTCCCACCCTCCTCCTCTTTTCTTTTAGCTTCTATAGCTGAGAACACACATGGTCTGGAATATTATGGACTATCCCTTTGGCCAGTTTCGGTCAGCTGTGATGGCCATATTGTCTCCTAAGATCTTGCCCACCACCAACCTGCAGGTGAGGGGGAAGGTTGGAAGAGCTGATGCTGTGCAAGCTCTTCTCAGCAATAGTGCAAACACTGGTGTGGTATCAACACCTTTCCAGCACTCCAGCTGCTATGGGAAAATTAACTCCATCTCAGCCAGAAACAATACAAGTGCTAAGGGACACAACTAAAATGCTATGTATGCACTCATATGAAATCATGTTGATGTATGCATTCATATTAGATTGTCACTGAAAAAAATCAAAGCCATTGCTGGAAGCAGGGACCACTACCCCAGACTTTTGCTGAAGTTGTATCTGAAATAAGTATATGAATTAAAATTAGTTCTATTCACTGTTGGTTTCTCAACAATTGTGTTATTTGAAATCTTAAAGATAAGCATATGTAAAAGTATGTAAACATATGTCAATATACATTGAAACATGCATGAATAGAAAAGCAGTAACTTTCTTAACAGAATCATCTGCTAAACTGTTAAGTTTTCAGTGATAAAAAAGAGGAAACAGTCTAATTGCTCTGTGCTTTGTATCTTCTCTAACTGCTGCAAGTTTTCTTGAGAAAACACTTGCCAGAAACCTGTGATTTCTTTATGTCTCAGAACTATATTGCTAGTTACTTGTATAATTTAGTGAGGTTTCATTTTGATTGTCAGATTCCAGCACTTCTGTGATTCATTTTTATTAAAAGAAGTCTCCAATTCCCCTCCCCTTAAAATCACTTTCCTGGATGATTAAGAAATGCAGTTCCATACTATCACAGGACTTCCCGAATTCTCTTTCTTCAAATACTACATCCTGAAGTTCCTTTAATGCTGTTCCCAGAAAGTGACTCACGATTCTTTATTAATTATAGAATATGTTAACTTAATGAATGCACTAGAAATGTGCTTTTGTATTCTCACCATAGCTTGAAGGAAATATCATTGCCAAGGTATTACCTCTCACTGATCTTGTACTGGTGGTGTAAATGTAACTTTTTATGATTGATTCTTTAAAACTCAGCCAAATTTAAACAAAAAAAAACCCCAGTTAATGTAGACCTGATTTCTGTGGACTACATCTTTAATTGCATGAATAACTGTAGACATTTAAAGCTAAACACTAAACAATTTCATAATAAATGAGGACAAAAGCTTTCCTACTGTAGGTTTGGTGAGTATTTTGCTCTGTTCATGCATAAGTTTATTGCTGATATTGCACATTACATCTTTATTATTATTGGGTTTTTTGCACTGCAATAATCTGAATGATACTAACCCACTTTTGTGAGTTGGATGGATAGGCTTATCCCAGTGGCAGGAAATAAATGGGAATATTCCATTTAGTGTTAGCTAAAGTGTTAGCTTCAGATTCATTCTCTGGTATCATCAAGGGCATGTTTGGAGAAAAACCTTGTGTTTGTATAGAGATGGTAAGTGGAGCAGTTCATATTCTTAGTTATGTTGTGCCCTCTGGCAAGCCTGCCAGGAGAGTGCTGTGCTTGTTTTGTGAAGAGAAACCTCCTCCACATTCCAGCTTGAGCATATCTATTGTTTTCAGACATAAACAGATGTCTTCCTTACCTAAGGGAAGCTCTCAAAAATCTGGAAGTAAAACAGAAGAAACTGATGTGAAACCACAACAGTATTTGACCTGTCTGCATGCATTAATAATCTCAACTTTAGCTGAAGGCAGAGTTCTGTTGCATTCAGTTTTATTTATTTGCATGGTTTCTGCCCTGCAGTATGGAAGAACAATAAAGGATATTAGTATTAATTTATTTTTTTTAATTTCAATTAGGATTTTGTTAAATACCTACATGCTTATTGTGTCATTCAGAGTCTTTAAAAACAAGATAATTCAGAATTGCTTTACACGAGCTGGGCAAAGGGGAGTAAACATATTCCTCATTCTGCCAAACTGCCCTCTATTTCACAGCCCAAAATCTCAAAATTTGTGATGAGATTGAGCTATAGAGCCAGAGCAGAGCTTTTACTAATAATTCTGACAGAGTGAATAATTTTTCTTTGCATCAGTATTGCCTGTTTGTAACAAAATGCATATTTTGGCGGGGGGGGTGTGTGTGTGTGTGTGTGTGTGTGTTATATCTGTGCATTTACTTTCTGTGACAGGCTTATCTATCTTTTCCAGCCTTATATCTGTAGGACATTCAGACATGTTAGAGTTTAGCTGCCTGTGGGAGGTAAGATAATAACCCCAAGTAGGTCAGGTTTGCAAATCCTTCATGAAGACAAGGCACACCAGACTTACTCTACATTTGAGACTCATCTCCTTGAGTGCCTTGTCTCTCCTCTCTCCTCACCCACCTAAGTCATGGTTACAACACAGACTGTATGATGACATCAAAACGATGCTAATATTGGGTAACTACCTGGAGTATTGAGATAAAGTGTGTGTGTTCAAGGACAGCAGGATAAGGACATTGGTGAAAGCGAATAAAGGGAAGTGTTGAACACAGTGCAAGAACAAAGGAAGTGAAGTTTTTGAGCGAGGTGCAGTGCCCCCATCAGAGCCCTGTACTGGAGCCAGCTCTGCAGCTGTTGGGCAAGTCCAGCACAGCAAAGGCTGATCCAGCATCTCTCCAGCAAACCACACTGCAGTGACACTGGTGCTGCCCTTGCTGCTTGTGTCGTAGTGCAGACACAGCCGGGTTAGACGCGGCTCAGCCACCTCCCTGCCAGGTTACATCTGTTTGCAGAAGTAGCAGCTGGGATGCAACAAACCTTATGTAATAGTAAAGATGCCCAGAAATTTCGATTTTTCAATTATTATTTTTTAATTCAGAGGCATCTGATGGTCAGATTAGAATCAGGTCATGATTTCTCAGTCCTGGAATGATGAAACTGTAGTTCTGCAAGAAGGAAATAATGATAATCTAGAGCAAGGTATGGCAAAAAAAAAAAAAAAAAAGTGATGGAAGGATTCAAAAAATGAAAAGCAAATTTACTTTTAATTCTTGTGAAATTTAAGTGCACGTAGCCTTTCATGCCCATAAAACTCAGTGAGTCATAATTTAAAATAAGAGACTAAATATAAACTAAAACTACTCAGAGACTGAATAATTTACTGTGTCATTCATAAGTGAACTATAGAATTTGATTTGTTCATAAAGCAGACAAGGTTTCCAGTAGAAATTCTCAAGAATTATAGCTATCACAGTAGACTGCTATCTTTGATTTTATTTGTTGTTTCTGAGTGTGCATCATCTTGGTTTCCATGCTACGGTAGTGTGATTCATATCTTGTGGTTAGGAAGACTGACTTTTTGTTTCCGAAATTTCTGCTATGAGAAAACATCTGCTGAAATGTAGATAGTTTGTGGTGTGTGGATGAAATGTGTATTCTTTATAACCTCCTCCAGTAAGGACAGACTCGTCACAAGTAACAACACTATTCTCACAGTTGCACTCTTGGCACATTATCCCCTAATAACACGATCAAATATTTTGTCTATCTAGAAAGAAAGGCGCAATGTGATATTTATATATATGTGATTTGCATCACTTCCAGGTTGCAGATGCATGCACTATCCTTGTTGAAGGGAAGACTATTTCTACAATTTAATATTTTATAATCAAAATTGATATTCTATGAAATATAATAATTTCTATTAAATAGAGAAAAGCCTCCTTACAGTACCAAGAAACACTTGTTCAACTGGAAATTCAGTTTTAAGTCCTAAGAGCAGAGAGGTTTTCTTACCAGTTGCAGTTTATCAGGCTCAAGTGGGAGTTGTCTATCATGTTACAACATGAGTACTCATTGGCAGGAGCTCCCTACTACTGGTGGCATCTCTCAAGGTTTCAAATAGAGTTCATACAGCTAGGCTGGAAATCCACACTTTTGCATTCCTATGCTTCTCTGCTCCCTTTCTCCACTGGGGACAGCTCCCAGAAGGAGTGGACCCCTTCAAACCCTTCATGTGATCAAGCTTGTGTGAATTCTCAGAAAAAATAATTAGCATGCTAGCTCCTAGAACATTACAAATTTTTCTGTGTATAACTATTGCTCAGCAGACACTAAGGCCAGCATTTCATCTGCTTTGTTAGGTATCCCAAGAAACTCCACTGCAATTATTGAGACCAGAGGCATAAGACTGCAATATTTGCCATATACATAATTCTAAATAAATAAATAAATATCCATCCAGTCAACTTACATGGGTAATTTCATACTCAGCCTTCTCTTTTTCTTGTTCCTTCAGCCTCACACACTTAACAGAAATTTCACAAGTCTTCACAATCCCTCCCAGCCTCAGGTGTACATGCTCTCCATGCTAAATGTATAATATAACACACAATTGAAAATAAATTTTCCTCAATATAGCAATAATATTTTGTAACATGGGAAAAACTTCTTTAACAAGAAGAGAGAGAAAAATGGAGTGTCTGAAAATAGTCCTTTACTCATTTAAATAAATTTTAAAATCAATGTTACATATAATATGCTCACTGGTCCACAGAAGAGCTCATCTTCATTTTTTAATTTTTAAAATTAAACTGCATTCTAGTGCGTAGAGAATTTGGCATATTAAAATGTGCACATATACCGTGGCTGGTTCTTGTGAAAACATGTGAAAATGTACTCCCACAGCTAAGTAGTTAATGTAACAGATGTTTTATCTCCTCCTAGACTGATTTTTTTCCCTTTGGCTGCTTTCTACTATGAAAAGCAGAAATATGCATTATTTTTGATAAACAGCATGGTATTCAAAGACTGAAGTATTCAGCTGTGATTCTAAGAAATACTTCTTCATGATTGGTTATAACTTTCATCAGTGGTGTTGTACCATGATTTTCCCTAAGTAATATTCTTTGAATTTCTTTCTTTTTTCGCAGTTAGAAATGGAGCTCAGTTTTGCACAGTTTATAGGCGTATCCTATATGTTTTCTTGATATTGGCCAGCACTAAAAGAATGCTTTTGATTTGAGATGCTTGAAGGAAGAAGTCATAGAATGAAAGTGGGTGTTCCCCTGTTCTCTGAAATTTTAATAAGCTGATCTGAGCTTGACAATCATATATTCCTCTTACCTCAGTGGGATTGCTCTTTCATGGAAGTGATCAGATGCTCTTAAAAGGGAGGCTCCCTTGGATAGGGAACTGACAGTCTGATCAGCCCAACATACACTGTGTCTACATGAAACTGTGACCTGATTCAAAACACTTTACAGAACTTATGTCACTGGTGACATTTTGAGAAGTCATGTTTCTTTGTTTGCTTCTAATTTTTGTACAAACTAGTCCTGATTTTAGCTGGGATAGAGTAAAATTTTTTTCCAAGTAACTGGTACTGCTGTGTTGTGCTTTTTCATTCAGTATGAGGATAAGGTAGATAACACACTGATATTTATTTCTTGATAAATAGTGCTTGCTCTTAGTCAAGGCCTTTCAGTGTCTCATGCTCTGCTGTTAAGCAGGTACACAGGAACCTGGACCATAGCCAGGACATCTAGCTTAGGGATATTCTGTAGCACAGAACATCATTCCCAGTACATAAACTGGGGAGAGTTGGCTCAGAGGGGCTGATAGCTGCTCAGGGATGAGCTGGGCACAGGTCAGCAACTCGTGTGCAATTGTATTGTGCATCACTTATCTTCATTTGCTTTTATTTCTCTCTCTTTAATTGTTATCTCCCTTTCCATTACTATTATTACTGTTGTATTATTATATTTTATTTTATTTCAATTATTAAGCTGTTTTTATCTCAGCCTACAAGTATTAACTTTTTTCTGATTCTCCTTCCCATCTCACCATGGGTGAGGGGTAGTGAGCAAACAGCTGCATGGTACTCAGTTGCTGGCAACATAATGGCTAACACTCCAGTTATTCAATTTTAAAATATTTTCCCTTTTTTTTTTTTTTTTTTTTTTTTTTTGTAGATATGGGGCTAGTTGTGAAGGAAAATGATTCACTGGTGTCTGTGTGTGCAGACAAAAAGCCTCTTAAACAGAAGAGTCCAGAAAAATATAGTGGGAGGAGAAATTACAGTGAAGATTTTGTCATCTTCAGAAATAATTGATGTAGTTTCAGATCTATAATTCACTATTTGGTTGTATCCATACCTGATATTGAAATAAAAACATGACTCTTCAGTTGTGGTTGGATTTCCGTTGTTTTATCTGATTAACAAATATAGAAAGGTCTTGACTATCAAGTGGTTTGGTATGTCTGTGGTATAAATGTCAAGAAATGGCAGAAATTTTCATTTCTGGGCTGATGTACCTGAGTGTTTAACTCTGACAAAAATGGTAAGGGAACAACCCCTGTCTAAATTGGAGGGATGAGCAGAACACAAGAGTAACACTTTAGGCATTACTAGATGACTTACTAGTCTGAAATATCCAGCCAAATTCACACTGTGCAGTGGAGGGGTGTATAAAAAGGAAAGGAGGGGGAATGGTGTCAGCCACCCTTTTAGAGATGTTTTAGAGCCTACCAAGAATGTCAAATTGAAATGTCAACACCAAAACAAAAGTGCTTTGCTGCAATATAGAGACCTCAGTGTCAACACGGTGTCGCTGAATGCAAATTTGCCTTAAAAGATTAACAATTTCTTCTCACTATACATCCACTCAAGTACAAATTTTAATGTAACAATAATAACCACCTTGTCCCCCAGTAAAGGGGGGCAATTGTTTTAAAGAAGACAACTTTAAAAATAAATGCTGCTCTTATTTATGCAGTCTGGTAAAACAGGGTGTAATTGGAGAGGTGAAGGAAGAATTCCCTCAACACTTAGATTTCTGGAGGTCTGACTTTACCCCTCAGGAAGCCAGTGGAGCCCCCAGCACAGAGAGCTTCCCTGGGAGCTAGGGCAGGTAATAAACAAAGTCTCTGGACTATGAAGGATTCTGACTGCAGGAAACATTTCATGAACCTCAGTGAAGGGTAGTTTCTTTTCTCTGCGAGGTCTAAACAGCTTCTTACCTTTCACCAGGGACTATGGTGCCTTTTAGCACAAACTAAACCTGACAACTTGAAAGTAGCAAAAAGCTCTGCTCTCTGAATCTTTTGACCTGGCCCTTTATACTGCAATGTCCCAAGGCAAAATTCTTTATTTCTTTGCCACTAGAAAATGCTTGCACTTCAGAGAGACCTTTGAGTTCCTTCAACCTGTACAGAAACTGTGGATTTGGGAAATGACTGAGCAAGACTGCCTCCCACATCGTCATTCTGTTTTGATTTTTTTGTTGTTTCTTGTATATGTGAAGCCAATGAGCTGTGATCTGACAAAACAGAAATAACACCTTCTCTTTTTGGCAGACAGGTGGATTTCTGAGAGGAGCATTAGCACCTACCCAGTGCAAACACGCAGGGCAACGCTGATGTGCTAATGCTCAGAGCCCACTGATGAGCGAAGCAGACAGTTTCATGATAAGCTTAAGAAAATTGCTGATCATAGGGTTAAGAGACTAACACTAAAATCAGAGGCTGATCTGAAGAAAGATCTGGAAAGAGAGGGTAGAGAACTTGCTCCTGCTAAAGGCCAAAGGAGCCTGGCAGACTCATTTAGTAAGTGCATAACTTTTTAGAGGGTGGTGGCAGAAGCAATGCAAACCCAAGGTGGCCACAAGAGTTACAAAAGGGAATTGTGGGCCTAGACACTTTCTTGAGGTCAAAGGTTCTCTAACTGAGATTTAAGAGTGCACAATTACAAGCAGGTCAGGCTGTGCAAATTTTTGTTGCCTGCAGCTGGGAAAATATAAAGTCATGTTTCCAATTTACAATTTGCTCCTGGCATTGCTGCTGATACTTAAGTAATGGTTCTTAGAATAATTTACTCATCATGCTCAGATTTGGCTCAAGACTTTTCTTGTATTTGTATATATTTAGAGTCGCTCATATCTAGAGTTTGTTAATTACAGCTTTTCAATCTGTTTGCCTTTGAATTGCAGAGACCCTTTTATTTAAAATATCAGTAGGAACATAATAAACCAAGAAAGGAAAATAATTAAACATAACTGCTTTTAAGCTGATACACATAATGTTATATTGGATATCCCATCAAAATTAAAAGTGCTTAGAAAAGAGTGATTCTATTATGATAGTGAAAGCCAAATGCTTTCAGCTTCTTATTGGAAATAATCAAATTGCATCATGTTGCTGCCTTAATCCCATTAGGGCTTAAAGAATATTAGTTTATTCACAGCCTTCTTTCATCTAACACTAGACAAAATCCTGTATTAAATCTTTATTCAGAGCAGTTTTATTATTGTAGATCCCAGTTCCAAGTTTCTAACTTACACTGAAAATGGCCTGTTTTAAGAACTGACAGATTACTATTAGTATTTCTAGAAAATTAAAAATAACATTTATTTTACTTGTCATGTATTTAATTAGATATTAATGATCTCGGTTGTTTTCATTTTTAAGAGACGTGCTTTTAGCGTTTCTGGAAACTAAGGTTTTGGAAAGTGATACTTAGGGTTATATTCAGTCATATTAAAAGTCATGCCTATTTTGTGGTTCACCCTTCTCCCAGAAGCCTCATATTTTATCTTTTCCATATTGTTATCAACACAGAATCTTTCTCAGTCCCCAGAAGGCTTGTTTTAAGCTACTTGTTTCCGGTTTGTTTCAAATCTTTTCCTACAATACCCTTCCACACTGTACAGAGCAGCTACTCACCAGATGCCAGATGCATTAAATACTCTTCAGTTGGCTCCTTTCCTCAAAATTACTGATTTCTATGCCAAACAAATTTCTAATTTTTGGACTTCATAGCTGTTGATTGTGCTGTTACCTCAAGGCAGTTGTTACTGGAAACAGTTCATCCATCAGTGACTACTGTCACAAAATTCCCCAAAATTCTCAATCCCTTTCTCAATACCTTTCTCATGTATTTTTCCTAGAATTTCTAAGGATGAGCAAATGAAATCTTAGTAGCAGTAGGTAATTGTGGAAGCCAGAACTTGCTGCAGAGCTAGTGTGTGGCTTTTATAACCTTTGAGACCTACATTTCAACTGCTTCTTTTACGTCCTAAGTAATGTTCTTTTATTACATTTTTCTCAGAAATTATTTAAACCTATGTGAGACTGTAGGTATAGTTAATGGAAATTACTTTATTGGCTACCCTATCAGGCCCTTTAACATTTTATCTCAGAGGATGAAAACTGTGTAAAACAGTTTCAAATTTTCTCCATAGCCAAGGTGTCTTAGAGGTGACATCTTGAGGGCTCTCCTACACCTTATAAGTCATAGTACTGAAAAATATGAAGATAGAACTGCTTAGTGTAAAATGCTACACATTACTGAGTCTAGAAGAAAAACTCCACAGTGCAGGAAAAGATACCAGTAATGTGCTGCTGCATTTGTATATATCTATTACCACCTGCCTTAAATTACATGATTATGATCGTGGCATGGTCTCTGTGTTTATTCTGATCTCTCAAGAATTACACACAGAGGAATATTTAAGGTTTCTCAAATAACTGTAAATGCTAAAATTTTTACTTTCTTCTTTGCCGTAAGCTACATTTTATTATCTTTTTTGTATGTAATAGTGGTAGATATGACTGAAGTATCTTTGTGAGTTTACAAATTATTAATACTGCTTATCAGTTTTCTCAGATTCATCTCCCTTATTCTAATTTAGGCCTTTAAAAGCCTCTTTTTTCCAGCTACTTCATATCCTACAGCAGATGTTTTGCTGATCCTTTTCTCAGAAAAAGCAGAGAACACAAAAACAACTACTCCCCAGGAGCACAATCTGATCCCTTTAAGGGCTTATTTTAAGCCTCCCGTCTGAAGGATTTTGTGGGAAAGCACCTGAGGAGTGAATACTTCTGATTTGCAGGGAGCTGCTTTCTCTTGAGAAGTGATGATTAGAGCAAGGTGCTGGGGAGCTGGCCTCCCTCCCGTTGCTCCAGTCACAGGAACTACAGAGAAGGATTGAATAAAGGCCAGAATATAATATTTGACAGTATTCATTTAGTGAAAAGTTCATAGAAGAATCCCATAGGTGATGCACATGTACACCTGTTTTGGGTAAATCATTGAATAATCCCTAAAATAAGGATCAAGGTAGAGCTTGCCAGAACTAATATTGTTCATTTTCCTGTCTGCATTTCAATTCATTTTACAGGAGACTCTTCCTGGTGTGAATTTATTTAGAGTTAACATAGATATCTTATTTTTCATCTGATGCAATGCATTAAAATAAAGTTGGATAATCTAATCTATTGCCTTTTCTGTTTCTAAATAAAATTATGAAATAAAGTTTCTTTAGTTTATATAAACTAGTTTTAATTTCTTCTGCTTTATGGTTCAGCTTCCTCAGTGCTAACAGGATGGTTACAGGTGCTCAGTCTTCATGCCAGCCCTGCAGGTCAACTATATCCAACTGTTTTAGACACAGATGAGAAGAAGTGAATTTACCTGCTATTTGTATTGTTTGAAAATACAAAAATGTTCCTGGGTGGTGGGAAAAGAAATAATGTTTTCTTTCTTACATGTTACCAGGCATGACAGATAAGATAAATGACATGCTCATTGAGACATTTCATCTGCTGGAGAAACTCCTGAAAATATTTTGAAATCTATCCCCACCTAGGAGTGTAAGTCCACGTGTAGATGTTTTTTGTTTTTTTTTTTACAATGTTTCTTCTTGTTTCTCAGAGGTCAGTGCATATATGATCACTATTCCTGAATGGAGGTACTGTTTTCATTCACAACTTTAGAAAGCTCTCCTGCAAAGGAAAAAGGTTAATTATTTAGATTCTTAAATGTATAATACAGATTATTAAGTACAGGCAGGCCTTCGCCAAAAGGCCTACCAGGTTTTTTGCTGTGAGTTTTTAGGTCAGAGCCAGTAGACATACAGATGCTTTCCTGTCTGGATTTGAATGTGTGCAAATCCTGAGAGTGTTTGAATCTCAGGTCTCATTTTTACCCATCTTTCTAAATAGATTTTTTATCTTGCTGCTCCAAAAAAGAAAAAAAAAAGGCCTTCATGAACCAATTGTGAAGCAATCATACAGATATTTTCAAAGTTAAGAAAAAAACCTACAGCTATAATTTAAAATTGCACAGTAAAATTTTTATTCTTTACACTCTAAATATTGCTTCAATTTCTTGTGAAGCTAGTAGAGACTGTAACATCTTTGTTATTCTTGTTACCATTTTTATTATCTTAAAGAGAAAAGAGAAGTCAACATGAACTGAGTGGACTTGTCAGCACTGTAAGTGTGTTTCTGTGTGATTCTGAGAATCTTTTTCACACAGAATATACACAGAACTATTCTGAGAATAAAGAAGTCTGACAAAGTGTAGGACACTATTCTTCCTCTTTTCATTTTTTTCCCCCCAAATCTTAGTTTGGTTTCCCTTGTTTTGGCAAAAATGATAGAATGAATATATGTGTCAAGTTGAATAGAGGAATGACTATTTATAGTCCCATTAAAAAAAAAAATCCACTCTTTGCTGAGTAAAATAGTTAAGAAAACTGAAGTCTTAGAATAATCAGAAGCATTTGTTTGACATGAAAATCTACGTACATGAAATACAGAGGTACTATCATGGTTACTAAAGTGGGACAGTGTCTCTTTGAAGAAGAGGCAATTTTTCATTATGGTGCAAGGCTTTGTTTCTTTTACCTTAATCCTCAAGAGACCTGACACCCCAATGCATGGCATTATCCTTGCACCCTCACAGTGGTCTTAGGACTACATTTTGGTTCATGCCTTCATTCAGTACCTCCTCAAGTGTGTAATGCAAAGAGGGATCCAGTTCTCTGCTTCTCTCCCTGGAAGCACCTTGAAGACCAATATTTTCCCTGTGTATTAAATTTCCCCTGTGTATTAAATTCAGTGTCCAATTTCTGGAAAAGCAACAAAGGGGAGTCAACTGGTGTCTTGCTTGGAGATGAGAAGTGGTGGAAGTTGATCGTACCACTTAGGCAAATCAAAAGGTTTCCATAGGTTGTTTTTTTGGGAGTTGTGGGAATCAAGAAGTTTTCCCCAGAACTGGAGACAGTATGAGCCAAATGTATTTTTCAAATGTCAGTTCAGTAAGTTGCATAACCAAGAGAAACATGAGTTTCACATCTCTGCAAAATAATTCATAGACACACAAAATTAAATGAATACATCATGGCACCAAGTCCTGAAATGCAGAGGTTTGTTCAGAACTCTGGTATTTTCTCCTATACAGGACAAAGAAAGCAAGCTTTTTAATGTTTATTTTGGTTTGGTTTTGAAGACACTTTTTAATTAAAATAAAGCCAACAGCAAATGCCGCAGAGGGTGAACTGTACTTTTGTTTCTAATAATTCACATACTATGTCTACACTTAGCATAAGAAGCAAGTTTTTTTAAATTAATGCTTTATATAGTTCTGCCAGAAATTATGTTTTATAGTAGTCAAGGAGAGGGGACTCCCAGTTTAAGGAAATTTAGGAAAACATTTTAGGAAAAGTAATTTGGATGTAAAAGATATTGTATATGTATCTTAATAACAGTAGCTATACTCCAAAAGGAATACCTAATTTAATCATATGATATCAATTCAAATATTGATCCTTACAGTTAAACACAATTTTAAAACTGTATTTTATATAAAATATTTTTCTGTATTTTAAATAGAAGATTGGCTGCTTTCCCATATATTTTTCTATATTCAGAAGTCACATCAGGTTTAAAAAAAAAAGATAATCAGACCTACTGATACTTTGTCTTTTTATATGCCACATATCAACTACAGACATAGCCTTCAGTATCATGATAAAAAGAATAGATGATATCAGGTGTCTTCCTTCCACCATCTTGCTCCCAGAAAGCATTGTTACTCAGAAATTTTCATAACCGGAAAGAGAGTAAGGAAATATTTGAGGGCAATTATTTTCAAGAAATTGATAACTCCTTTTAATGAAAATATTTCTGAGATTGTATCTGAGCATTTAGTGTGTGTAGAATGCAGTGCATATTCTGCTATAACGTGGACTCTTGCAAAATGAAAAAAAGAGACCATCCACGCTTTGTAAGTACATTTTTAGTGGCTGGAAAATTCTCTTGCACAAATAGTTTTGTGTTGTGCCAGGTGCTGACCCCTCTGAAATCATTCTTGCAGGTGTTTGTGGCTTTGTCTGCACTGGGGTGATTGTGCATGATGGTTTATACAGTGACAAGTTGCCCTTTGCATTTACAGGTCTCTGTGCAGTTGTTAGGTTTAGCACTGCTATATAAAGCATTAAGCTTATTACGCCCAAAAGAATTAAATTATACTGAGACAATTTGATTACTCGTGTCCAAAGGAAGACACAATTGCAATGAGGTAGAAGCTTTAAGTGAATGTTGTTAACAGTAATGCTTTGCAATTAAAGAAAAGTGTTTTCTCAAGCATTTTCATGAATTTTCATGAACCTGTTTTCCCTTTTATTCAGTTCATTTGGTGTCCCTGTAAAAATGTCTTTTGACTTCCAAATGTTTCAAAGTATGGAAACTGAGCTTTTAAATCTTATTTCAGTGTTTATACACACTACACAAAATATTGTGTTCACAATCTGTATCAGAAATTCTGGATTTGTTGGATTTCTTTCAAAATGTTAAATGATAGGCATCTTAGTTTCATTTTTTCTTGAAACATCCAGGTCTGTGTATTAATTTTGATACAAAAAATATAATAGCACTTACTAATTTCAGTCTGCTTGAATTAGACCTGCCATGAATGGAAGCTGGTTGATATTTCATTAGCATTATTTTCAGTTAAAACAAATGTAAAACATAAGTGCCTCATGGTGGCCTGCTAACTGCTGGAGAGGAGAGAAGACTGCTGAAGGAATGAAGCAACACTGGGCACATCAACAGATTCCTGCAGAAGCAGGTTATTCAAAATCAGCACCTTGCCTTCGTAGTGATGCAGAGATGGCAAGTGCTGTCTCGTGGGCAGCCTTCACATCACAGCTATTTTCAGCAGTATATAATTTGATAATCATTTTCATCTCAGCACAGTTTAGCATATTTATTCCTCCATAAGTTTTAATTCCGCTTAAGAGGAATGATCCTATCAACATAAAGAGGTCATAAGGATTGCTGCATGATCAGATTAACCTCTCTTCGGCTTCATTGCCTTCAAGCTTTAGATCAGTTCTCCTTGATTTTGGAAACAGTTTGTGTGATATTTCCAGGCTACTCTTTCCAATTTATAAACACTGTACTTTATTTAATACTATATATTGTTTTAGTTATCTCTATTAATATTTATAGGCCCATTCCTGCCATATAGCCTGATTCCATGAGAATAACATTATCTAGACACTACATTTTAGGAATTTTCTCTCTCTTTTTTTGGTAACTTTTTATTTTGTAACTAGTTGGTCGTATCATACATGAAAAGAATTCACATTGGCATTAATAATGATCTATTTTCTTCCTCACAAAGAGGAAGAGGTGAACAAAGAGCTGTTAATAAAAGTGCTGAAACGGAGCCATTGGAACTTCCCTTAAGACTAAAGTGATATGGATTTGTGAATCTTAGCTAACTATTATGGAAGTTTTTAAATACTTGCTACAGTGCTTGAAATGATAGATGTGAATTTCCTACTGTGTTTGCTTACAACAACCCCACACCCTCATTCTTTCTTGTTGCCTCTGTTGAGCTTGAAACACCTGATTCCTGGAGGTTTTATTTGGAGAACTGAGGGAGAATGTTGACTTTATTTCCATCCAGGATACAAATATGGAATGAAAGAAAACAGGGGTGACTTAGGGTTTTGCCTAACCAGGGTTTATGCAGCATGCTTATGCTTCAGGACCTGCTCAATAGTTTTTTTTAATTAGTGCTGCTGTTATCCATCATATGCTTGCTTGAGACATAACCATGCAATGATTCCTTAACAGCACAATTGGTGCTGTTTTTATCCATATGCTTGCTTGAGACATAACCATGCAATGATTCCTTAACAGCACTTCCCTGGGAACTCTTCTGTTACTTACAGACAGTAAGAACAGTTATTCAGAAGAAATTTGGCAACTGGGTATCAATATATTGCTACTGGGTTTTGGTATTGTTATTACCTGTATTGTTATTAATTGTGTTTGTATTTGTAATATGGTATATTAAGGAATGTATGGCATTCCACAACTGTTAGATTTCAGGCAGGATGTTCAATTTAATTCTGACTTTTTCAAGGCTGAGGTCCTTAGGATAATTCAAAATCTTTGTATTAATTACTATGCAGAATAAACTGATGTCTATTTATTCAATCTGGATAGCTTCAAGTAGAATATATAACACATGGCAAATGTGCCTGAGATTCCATTTAAAATCTGAGCCTGAATTGTGTTGTAGTCATTGTTCATGAAGCAAATTTATAATTGTTCTGTTTTCCAGACAGTAACAACAGTTATTCAGAAGAAATTTGGCAACTGGCTATCAATATATTGCTACTGGGTTTTGATATTGTTATTACCTGTATTGTTGTTAATTGTGTTTGTATTTGTAATATGGTATATTAAGGAATGTACGGCATTCCATAACTGTTGGATTTCAGGCAGGATGTTCAATTTAATTCTGACTTTTCAAGGCCCAGGTTCTTAGGATAATTCAAAATCTTTGTATGAATTACTATGCAGAATAAACTGATGTCTATTTATTCAATCTGGATAGCTTCAAGTAGCATATATAACACATGGTAAATGTGCCCAAGATTCCATTTAAAATCTGAGCCTTAATTGTATTGTAGTCATTGTGCATGAAGCAAATTTATAACCATTTTGAGTAGAGCTGGATCCAAGGAGTTTATTTATGTATGAGACTCACTTATTTCAGAAAATTCACTGAGTACTAATCGTGACTTTGTTCCAGTTGACATTGAAAAAAGAAAAAAGATTGCAGTGCTTTCTAAAATGTTTACTCCAAAGGCTGGGAACCTTAACCCATGCTCAAATGAAGGAATTTTCTTTCGTAGCAAAAACTTGGAGATGTGGAAATGTTATTTTTTTCTAGCAAGTCTGAATTATTGCTGTTTCTGTTCAACCCAAATAAATAATTTCTCTTATTCTCTCCCACCTTTCTTTTTGATCTATTGAAAAATAAAAGAGTCTGTATTTAAGAACAGGTCTCAACTTACACACTAAACCTGCAATTTTCCATTGTGTTTACAAGTCAGAATGATTTATATCTACTAATTTCCACTTCTGTTTGTCTACTAACACAGTAAGTGTGACTGTAGGTAAAACTGCATGTAAGTATTTTCAGAAGAACTATTGTTTTCATTACATTTCATATCAGTTTCCAAGTATTTGGCTTAGACATTGTGAGTGTGTTCTTGAAGAATATAATTTAATTTCAGTATGAAAGCAATTAAAGAAGATATTTCTACTTCTGGATTTTTTGCTTGTTTTTCTCCTGTTCCTTGTTTTCTCCATGTCTTCAAAATAATCAAAGTTGTGTGTGATTTCATGAATGTGTCTTTGTGTGAGATACAGCTGCAGAAGAAACAAAATGGATTCTGATGAAGGGTGAGGGAGGTACTTGCAATGACTAATCTGTTTGGCTTTGTATTGTTGCCTGTCTGCTCAACAGCAAGGCATTAGATAAGAGAGCAATAAAGGAAGACTTTAAAAAGTGAGATAGAAAGGTACAATAATGATACTGGTACAAATTCCCCCTGCCCCTTCAGAGCTATAGATAAAAGTGTTTGAATATTGGGTAGATTGGGATAAGGGTGCTTGGCAGGAATAAAACACAGATAAGTCAGTAATCCCTGATCAGGGGAAACCACAAATATCAAAAATCCTGCAAATATCTGGAAGGTTGAAAAAAAAGAAGAAACCATCCAAAATGTGCCATGGCTATCGGTTCAAAACAAGACGATGATTTTTTGTTTGTTTTCTTTTCAGTAGAGGGATTTGCTCACAAAGAGGATTTATTTATTTATTACTTTTCCCAAAGGCTTTTTACCTTGCAAAAAGTAATATAAATTACTTTGTTTCTAAAACCCTGTGTCAGCACAAACACGCTGTGACAAGTTCCCCCAAGGAAAGTCCTGTAGGGTCCAAATCCCAGCTGAAATTCCTGAGTGAGCCATGCTGAATGTTTGCTACCTGACTGCTGGTTGGAGTGACTAGATTGCAGAATACTGACTTGAAAGGTAGAAAAGCCTGAGGATCTGTACATCTGGCAGTACAGGTGGCTGCTCATTAAACCAAGGAGCACCACTGGAGATTTATTTTGAAACCTATCACTCCTTACAAATGTATGATGAAATTGCAAAAGTAGTCTTCACTGATTATCTTCTGTTGAATTTATATTCATTAATATCTCTTCCTAAACTGCATTTAGACTAACAGTCTTGAGCAGTTTGTAACTGATCCTGCAGGTCAGCTACCCTGATGCACAGCACACACTGACTTTCATCCCTATGGATGTTTTGTCTTCCAGTCTAAACTGGAGTACAGGAAATAAAGACAGAGGAAGAGAGAAAATGATGTTGAATTGCAGCTCACCTCATTCCACCACAGAATGCAGCCACTGCCTGCACCCAGGCTCAGGGTCTAACAGCACCTGCAGTTTGGATGAACCACTAATTCCAACAGAAGCAGCATGAAACTCAGAGTTGAGTAGGACAGCCACTTATTTTGAACTGGAGTGATTTCTGGGAATGACCTAGGTTGGACATTAGATAACCAACATGAAATTCATAGTTTTCTGAAAAAAAAATATACTCTTTTCGTCTAATATCACCACTGCAATAGTTTCAGTTACAAAAAACACAAGGCATAGCATCACCAGCTCACTGTCCTGATTATTTTCTTGAGCATCAAGCTTGAAAAAGATTGACTTGTTTCCATCTGTGTGCGTCCGTACATCTGTTAAGCTAAATAGATTGAAAGGATTGCAAAATACTGTCAGACAAAGCACTGATTTCTATGCTTTTTATAGATGGAAACAACTCAGCTACTCAAAGTAATGTTTTATTTCAAAAAGAAAACACAGGTGACTTAAAATATGGAGTATTGTCCAAAGCTTATTCTGTAAGCTATGTCATCCTTATCAAGTATTTCAGAAAACACATATTATGTCTGCTGTTTGGATACATGCAAATATATTACCAGCGTGAAAGAACCTCAAATAAATGCTTATATCAAATATTACCAATACTGGGTGTTCTTACACCATGTGAATACCAACAATTTCCATGAAAGGCCTAGTCTTAACAATAGTAACTCAACAGCAAAAGGGATATAATAATATTTCCTTTCCTTCCCCCATGACACACTGTGGTATAAACCATGTTTATTAATTTATGCAAAATTCTGCTCTGAGCTTGCATATAGCTTGGTGTAAGAAATAATTGTTTTATCTGACTAGGCACATATAAATAATTGTATGATAGATTGATGCATATATATGTATATATACATATATATGTGTAATGTAGCTGTAATAAGCTTGGAGAGGATCACAGGAGGTGGCTGTAGCCACCACAAGCCCAAATAATCTAGAACATCATCTTCATGTTTAATGCCATTCATCATCCTGTGTGAATTATGTTAGGGATCAACTATTTAGCTGCTTGTGGATAGAATGTAAATAGGTGTCAAAGAACAAACTCAGCAAAATGAGAGCACAAATTACCACAACAGGAGTAAAATGGCATGAACATATCTGAAATTATTGTTATTTTCATTTTTATAACAGTAGTTCAAGTGACCTGCAGCCATGATTTTAAGGTAACCATATTTCCAATAATCAGGAACTGTACTGTTTTAGGCTTAAAATCCTAAACTGGCAGTTTTCTTTATTCTGCTCTGCCTACAACAGAAAAATTTAAAATGAAGGGTAAAAAAACCCCAAAAACAAAACAAAAAACCCCACTGGGCTGTGTTTCTTCCATCTGTATAGTTAGAGAGGGAAGGAAAACAAGGGGAAAACACACACAGGTATCTACCAGGAGCTTAGGTATCTACTGTCTGCCGTGATCAAGATATTTGCCTCACTCTGTCTATTCTAAATGTTATCTTGACTTTGGTTCAAATTTTGGCCTGAAACAATGGAGACCAAGAAATATATATTTGCTAATAATTGAGAGTGCTATAGAAATAAAATAAATATTTTATACAAGAGTAGCAATACATCTTTAACAAATATTATCTAGCCATAACATTCTGGCACATGGATTGCTGAAACAATTGTTACTGGGGAGAAGTTCTGACAGGAAGACTAATATCCCAAATAAATTTGTTTTCAGGTCTCCTTTTAGAAAGGCTTTCTTTTTTCAGTTTATTGCAGAAGCATCATGTGATGGGGAATGTGGAGATTTTCCTGCATGTGCCTTTCCCTGAGGGCTTCACAGAGGAAGAATTATTGCAAATCCACAATATGTTCTTTGGAGCCAAAAGACACAAGAAGATTCTATGGGGAAAAGCTGAAGATTATTCCCATATCATTCCCTACTTTGTTCATTTTTTGGACTGCCTAATCCTGGAACATGAGTGTGAAAGGCAACACTAGGAAATTAAATAGAGTTTAGATGTTGGCAATGACCCAGACACTGCTGCTCAGACATACGTATTCTCTTAAATTTGTAGAATTCCTCGTATGGCTCTCTGCCACTGTAACTACTGGCATAAAAGCTCTAAGAAATTTCTTTTTAATGTAACAATATATTGATCACTAGCTCTTACAGTGACTTTTCTAAATGAGCTATTACAAGATAATAGCATCCATGTTTCTGTGTGCTACTAGCGGAACTCAATAATTTTCTCATTTGTCTCTTTTTTCAGATTTTTTTAATGTCTTCTTTTTGATCTCAAATTGCTCCACATCCATTGTTAGTTTTCTTTTCAATATCCACCTCTTTTAACTATTGGCTTATTGTTATTTATGGATTTCCTTATTTGCTGTGCTTATTCTCTTTGCTTTTCATCAGTTTTATCTTCCTGTTCTATTCTGACTGCATTTCTAGAAAAGTACTGTAGGAATCCTACTTTTAGAAGGTAAGACTTAAACATTTCTGTGACTCTGATAAATTGTCCCAAGACTTTTTGTTGTTAAACATCTCAAAATTGTATAGGGATGCTTAATTACTTCTATCAGATGAGGAATGAATAAATGCACTAAGAACAACACAGTGTTGTCTCATTATTTAGCATGTAAAACACCATGCCAGATATCCTGATCTGATGGAATTAGGGAACTGAATGTAACATAGACTCAGTTCACTTCATATTACTATAACTATTTATATTTTCAGTAGTATAGTAGGAATGTTTACTAGGAAACAAGCAAGCAAAACAGAAAATAGAAAATTTTACAGAGTAGTTGCATTTTGTTCAAGAAGACAACTTTCGTAACTGAAGTAGCCTTCATCTGGAACTCCTGATTCTTTTAGGCTTGAGGTAGAAACAAATACAGGAATTACTTCTATCTTTGGAAACTCACTTAAAACATATCAGACTGGCCTTGAGACATTGTGCAGACCACAAGACACCTTAAGGCAAGCCTGAAGGCCAGCTGAAAGGTTCAGACACACCAACATGCAGCTGCTTGTCTTTGTTAACACAGAAGAGATCAGCTCAACAAATTTCTGTGCTTATTGTTTGGTTTCTTTTCACATTGTACTCTACTTCAAAATATTGCCGTATGTGCCTAGAAAGGATTGTCAGCTACTCTTGAAGGCTCATCTATCATGCTGCACATTACCGGGGAAACCTCACCCTTAACTTTGTAAGACGAAAGAACTCAGATACAAACTTACCAAGTGTGGACTCAGGGAATTCCTATGAAAGGAATCCTGGATGAAAAAGTAATGTTTGTTGGAGTTTTGCTGCCTCTAGGACATCCCTTTTGGTGAGTCTTCCTTATGAAAGAAGGTGTGAACTGGCTCTGATATACACCCCCAGAAATAGCAAGCAGTATTTTATATCTCTGAAATTAGCAACTTTTAATCTCTGGCAGACAGCTTAGATAACAGATCCATTGACTACTTAGGAAAAATGGTGAACTTCTAAAACCTCATGGTATCTTGCTGATGAAATCTATTGTAGTGCCAGGATAATAAAAATATTTGTGCAAAACACTGAAGAAACAGTTCTGACACTATTGTGCTGAGATCATCAGAATTTCTAAGAAAACTGACATAAGAAACTGGTAATGTGCAGGCTTCAAAGTTGGTTTAATCTAGTGTTTTTTAGAAGATTAAAGACATAGACTAAAAACAAGCATTTATTTTTAAAATACACTTTATTGAAAAGAATGCCCATGACATCTCTTACCCACTCCAGCATTTTGTAATTTATTTACAATGTTATATATATATGTATAATCCAAAATACAAATTATAAATGAGGCAGCATTCCTTCGAAGAAACAAAACAGCTTTTTTTTTTCTACTGGACAGAGAGTTTTCTAATTCAGTATCTTCATTATTCAGTATCTTTATTATTGTAAACAGAAAAATACCTAAAGGACGTTCTGAACTGCAAAAGAACACACTACACATTGGTCTGTGGTTCTTTTTTATGTCTATAACATAAAAAATATTTAAGAGACAGCTTCTGCATAGCTGAGATTGTTAAAATCTTACTTTTCAGACAACACCCGAGGCTCTACTCTGAAGCTGATGCTAGATAGCTAGTTGGGAAAATGAACATGCAGGTCACTTTAACTGAGGAGTTAACATTTATCTTGCATGCAGGGCACACTGATTTAGAAGGCTTTGAGAAGACTCATTACAAGCAAGTGTTAAATACTAAAAGTTGGTCTGTGAGCCAGACAGAATTCAGAGAACCAGAGATAGTGAGGATATAAAGATGATATGTAGCTAGCAACAGTTGTGGCTTGCTTAGGGATACATGTAAACACAGTCTGGTTAGGACACTTAACAGGATAAATGTGGAAAAAATAGAAAGGATAAAGCAAACAATACATTAAATGGTTTGTGGTTAGTTTTCAGTACATGCATGTTCTCCATTGATGTTAAGAAGAAATAACAAGCCATGACTACTTTTTGCAGAACAAAAGCATTCAAGTTTTTCCCACTGAAAAGATACCTGCTCCTGTTACCCTTTCTCCAGTGCTATTGTTTGTTCTATGTAATGTGGTAACTCTCAGGATCCCTGCTGGCTTTAATTCTTCAAAGGCAGTAGCTTCCCTACTGCCCTGCCCTAACAGATGCATTGTCTTCTCTCCTCTCTTTCACTTTAGCAGGTGGCGCAGTCAAGGATGAAATATAAAAAAAAAATTGTTGGAATGACAGAGTATTATAGTATCTCTGGATGGGAAAGTATGTTAGGTGTCTAAATTAGAAAGCCTATAAAATGGAATTCTCCTAGAGAAAAAGTCTCAAGGAGTAAGCCCTGAGCACATTATCTGGGGAGGCTGCAGTCTCCTCGTGACAGAAGGCAGTAAATGGTGGGGAGGACAATTAACTGTTAAGGATGACACAGATTCAGCTCACTAAGGTTTAGTGAACTATGGACTCAAGAAATGGCTGCATTTTGTATCATGTCAATGAAAATAATTTGAAGGAAACTAACAGATGCCACAGTTTTATTCTCTAGCAGGCTATTTCCTGAGCAGGTATTAAAATCACTCTGTTTGGCCTTTCTTGTTTGTTTGCCCTTGTCTATTATTAATTACACATTATGTTTGTGGAAATAGCTGTGTAATTATAAAGATGTCATTTTAGTTTTAGCCTTGGTCTTTGGCATTTAGATATCTGTGTATCTATTTACTATTTTTGTTATATTCTTCTCTTTATAAGCCCACTAGATGTGACAGGAAGTCCCCTAGAACGGGAAATAATACAAATGCCACTGATACAATACCTGTAGCTCATCTTAGTCATGGTGAGGTTTTATAAGGTTAAATTAAAATGCATGGCACCTAAATTTATTTGTTAAAATTAGCTCAAATTTATGTTCACAGATATAAAACTCTGGCATGGAAACAGCATTGTCATGTCTAATTGAGATAATTTTTTTACTCATTAGTCTTACTTTGTGTATAACCTTTTCTCTTAATGAGAGCAGAAAGAGAATTTGCAGCCTACTGAGTCAGCCATCATAATTGTAAGCTTGTTTCAGGACCTCTCAAACCACAGATTTTGTTAAAATTATAAGCCAATTTAGCAACAAAGCCCTGTTAATGAAAAGAGTGCAGTAGTGTTTGTAAAGCAGAAGCAAATTATCAGCTCTTCACGTATTTGTTGTGTGTGTAAGAGAACAGAAGGTCTCGGTGCAACAAGATTGTATTTGTGGTGCAGCTGGATCATATGCTGCCCACATTTGCTGATTGTCATGGTGATTTATTGTTGTGACCAAAACTTTCCTGCTTCTGCATCCTAGTGATTGTAGGCTATTTGGAACATTTACAGCCAAAAGCATCACAAATGTTTTCTGAGGCTAAATCTGTATTAGTAAATTTAACAAGTGCTGTGGAACTTCCAGGATGTTAAAATAATCACTGGTACATTTAAATTGTTAGAATCATCCTTTAGACAGCTTCAACATGTTCCCACATGATTCCCAGGGGCAGTTTACGGGCTAGTACAGGCAGTTTGCAGTTTGCATGCAATCACCTTAATTTGGAAACTAAGAAAATATAATAGTCTGGATCTGATTCCTTTTGCACCAGTGAGCCTCAGTGGAAGGGAAGGATCCCGGGAACATGATGTATTTACTGATCCTGGTGTTTTGACTGCAGAAAACATCATACCATATATGTAAAACCAGTATTTTTCTCTTACTAGGTTTGTAGTTGCAAACCTAATTTTTTTGTATATTCATTTAGCAAACATAAATTTACTCCATTAACAAGTAAGGAGGAGAGAAGGAAGGAGTGGCTGTCAGTCATACTGGTGTCTAATTCTTGGTGTTTTGGTTAAGAGGTTCTCTTGGGTCATCCTGACTTGCCATTGGAAAAAGATTGCTTTATGTCTTCCAGTACTTGATTGGGCGTGGATTAGGTTGGATATTGCCATTGGGAAAAGATGGCTTATTATCACTGATTGCTTTATGTCTTCCAGTACTTGATTGGGAGTGGATTAGGTTGGATGAAAATGAGTGGCTCTTTACTTTTCAGGACAAAAAAAAAGGTCCTTGAGCATAATAATAGAAGACTATTTTAGCTATAATATAAAATTTACGTTCAATGCTTGTGGGAAAAAGGATTGGTGAATGTTTTAGGCAGGAAACTTTCACTTAAGTTGCTTGCTCTATCTCTATAGTTCTTGAGAACCTCTTGGTTTCAGATCAAAAAAGAGTCATCTTGAACAAAGAGGCAGTTTCTGTATAAATTTGTTCTCTTCTACTTGTTTCTACATATGAGAAAAAAACCCTGAGAATACTAAGAAACGTACTGACTTTTATAGTTATTTTATAATAATATTGTACCTATATCCCTGTACTAAGAGCGTAATATGCTTTTTTTGTTTTACATGCCATAGGATCTGAGCAGAATCATGATACTGCCTTAAAGATGATTCTTACTAATTTCCCAAACTTTTTCCAAGTTGAAAAATCTTGAACATAATCTTTAAATGTGTTTTTCATCTACTGAATAATTTTTGGGGGGATCTGATGGAACAATTAAGATTATGGATTACATTGGATTAGTGCAAGTCAATGAATTTAAAATAACTAAAACCACCATTGTTAACCAAGACCTATCAGCAGGAACCTCTATGTGAGGATTATATTCTATATTTCATATTTTTAATACTTTGTATGGCCCTTCAACTTCTGGAAATGCTCCCCAAGTTAAATATTCAATAGAAACTGGATGTGATTTTAAACACTAATGCATCAGAAGCAGCTGCAAGGGTAGTGGGAGTGGGAAGGCAGGTGTCTGGATGGGAGCAAAAAACGAGAATGTGGTGTTTCTGTATTATATTGACAAAAAATATAAATAGCAGGGTGGGGGAGGGGAAAGTTTATTGTCAATCCCATTTTCTCATTAAAACTGTAGACAGCTCAATTAGTACCTGCAAATGAGGCTTTTGTAATATTAGTCCCAATACTGACTTTCTTTGTTCTCTGCATAATAACTTGTGTTTAAGTTTTAACAAGTGGGGTAGAATCTCCCCCAACCATCCTTGTTTCTTTCTCGCAGTGAGGTGCTTGTATGACCCTTCCAGTCACCAAAGAATCCAAATACAGGCAATTCACTAACTCTCATTCAACTTCCACAGATGATTACTTCCCTGAAATGAGTAGGATGAGACCCATCTGAGTATTCCTTCTTAGCAGAACACAGAAAATAACAGCTAAATCAGTGACAGTTCTGTATAGCCATAAAACTTGAGATGCATAAATCACAATTTTAAATCCCAATCTTCTTTCCATGTCTCCAGGGAAGGAGAAAAGAAATCACAGATACTCAGACTAGATTTCTTCTGTGTTATTTGCACTGCAAACAGCTAGAACAAGTCAGCACACAGAACTAAGCTGACGGAAGTAAAATTTTGGCCACGGACAGAAAGAGTAGGGTAAAAGCTAGAAATGAGTCAGAGATGACCCCAAGATAACAAGCAGTGTTTATAGTTCTTATAAATTCCTCCCAAATTACAAGAGTTTTGTTGGTCTCATAGTGACCCTGTGAATCTCCAGCTCACTCAGGAATTTCTGTCTGTTTAGCAAAAGTCCCCTCTTCCAAGTAGCCCTTACACTATGAAATGAGTGAGGGGCCAGGAGACAGAGCTTAGGAGGGAACTGTTCAGGGCAGGAGATGCAGAAATGGGGCAGAATGTGGAACTGTGTGGAACAAAACTACAGAGCTTATTTTGGATCTAGGGCAACAGGTGTGACTGCTGACAAGTGAGAGCTCTGGAAGTTTCAGAGGATGATAACTGCAAGGCATACTGGATATGGGACCTCCCAGATGCTGGGGATGGGGAAAGGCACAGTTCACTACATGCACAAACCTATTTCTCTTCAAAATCTCATCATTGATTGGCATCACAGGTCATATCTATAAGGGCAAAAATGCTTTGAGTATGAGGAGAAAAATGATTGCTAGTAGTTTGAGAGAATTTATTCCAGGAAGATGTGTTCTTTGGTTTAGAATTAGTAAAACATCCAGGTAGTAGCCTAAAGATAAAACGAGAAGAGATGAGAGTACTATATACATGAATGTGATCTCCATAGGAACTAAACCTTTTTTAATTGTCCACATGACATTAACCACAGTCATCCTTTGCAAGACCAAACCTGCTGTTAAACATGACAAAATACAAGTTCAAAAAGAAAAATAATAAAAAGTCCAACAAAAATAATACACTAAAAAGGAGGTTCTAAGACTGCTGAATCACAGTTGTATAGTTTTTCTTGTTTTACACTCAATATGAGGCAACATCTCTACCCAAATTATCAAATAGAAGATACTGAGACAGTGCATTAAGCAAAGAGACATTCACACTATAAAGGAGGTTCTAAGACTAACAGTCGTATAGTTTTACACTCAATATGAGGCAACACCTTTACCCAAATTATCAAATAGAAGATACTGAGACAGTGCATTAAGCAAAGAGACATTAAGAACATCAGATAACTGATTTGCAAAGGTTGGGGGTAATTTTCAGAATTTTTCAGTTAACTGCCTAAAAGGCCCCAGTGACATATAAGGACATTCTCCATGCATTCTACAATTCTCTGTGTGCTGAACATCTGAAATCTCACATTTGCTGTTAAATAGGTGTGTCCCCCATTGGAGAGGATTTGTAACATGGGGCAGTGGATTGGACTGCAAATGTACAGAAGATGCAACTTCTCCCTAGCAGCATGAATTTACCTTACTCTCTATTTCCAAATTAGGGAGCTAAGGGTATCCACAGTACCTCAATACCTCACTATGCAATTCCCATGACGTCAGAAGGGAATTGGGAGATAAAGTCCATCATGAGAGGCTACTTCCTTCTTGTAATGCCTGGTAGATTTGGAGGGCAAATGAGACAACGTAAGTACGGGCACCTTTCTTGATCTCTTGTGCTACCTACACACCTCTCTTGTGTAGGTAGCACAAGAGATCAAGAAAGCATTGTGATCTTGAGGCCCATGAGACAATGTAAGTACGGGCACCTCTCGCTACCTAAGTAGCACAAGAGATCAAGAAAGCATTGTGATCTTGAGGCCAGTGGAGAATAAGAAATCTTTGTTCAATCTCAAAGTGAATAAATAAAAGACTGGAAGCAAATGAAGTAAAAATTAGAAGAAGAGGAGCCATGAACAATGACTGTAGCCTTTCAACACAAAGATAATGTAAGTAAAGAAAAGAACAAAAGCAGAGCAGGAATTTGTGTTGTATGGAGTGATCACAGCACACTTGTGTTGGCAGAGAAAGAAACCAGTCAATAGGAAGAGGCTCAGGCTGAAAAGAGCACTGAAAGGGACTGGGAAGTTTGGGCTGGGAGAAACTGAGTGCTTCCATAGATGGATATGTTTGGAATGAAGAAAGTGAATTTCTAGTTTCAGCTCTAAAATCAAAAGAAGAAAGGGGCTGGAGAAGAGAAGAAAGTAAGACACATACAATATTACTCACTTGTTTTTTCTAGGATGCTGGCATATCTTGTGAAGAGAGATGAGAGTGAAGAGGAGAGGGACAGAGGAAAGAAGCTACCAAAAAGTTGGTGTCCTCTGCAAAAATGTAAGGTCAGAAAGTTGGCCGGAGTGTGACTGCAAGTCATTGACCTCATAAGGCATAAGATCCTCTGACTGTTTTTTCTCAAATGTTGTATTTCGAAGACTTATTTTTTCAAAGCATAGTTTGACAAATCCCTGGCATCTGACAAGCCCACTAGCATCGCTAAGGTTTAGTCAAATTAATTTTATCTGCCTATTGTGACTTCAGTGTACTTTGCCCCTGGCACAGGATCGCAGGGAACTAAACCCGAGCAATTAAGCTGATAACCAAGTGCGCCCAATGCCCGCCGCCAGCGCCCGCGGAGGGACCCGGCCCGGCCCGGTCCGGAGGGACCCCGCGGGACCGAAGGACCGTCCCGGGGAAGCCGCTGGGCCGCGGGCAGGGCGCCGCGCTCTGCCCCGGGCTATTGCCCTACGATAACACCGGGAGCACCGCTACCCCCTCCGCGGCAGACCGGAGCAGAAACACCGCGTAAGCGGCGGAGGAAGGGACGAGCCCCCGCCGGGGGCGCGATGCCGACAGCCGGCCGGCCCCTGCGGACGGGCAGCCAGAGCAGCACCACGGACACTGCCTCGGCCTCCCGCCAGCGGCAGCGGCGGCCGCGGGGGGACCGCACCGAGCCTGCGGCTGCGCTCCGGCGGCGGGGCAGGGCCGGCCCCGCGGGAAAGGGAGAATGGGGTGCTCTTCCCGACTCTGGTCTCAGCCGTGACCGCGAACAACCCGTGTTTACACAGGGCGACTCCTGCGCTCCCAAGTTTAGCGCTGAGACAAAATTTATTGCGGTTATTCCAGGGGAAGGAAGAGCTCTGATGCTTGCGGCAGCGGCGGCGACAGGGACCGGAGGGAGAGGACGGGCGGGGGAAGCGACGGCGGGTCAGAGCGGCACCGGGGTCGCCTCGGACGGTTTTACTCCTCGGCAATTCGGCAGTAACTTTCCCGTGCAGCTCCTTTCATTTGAAACTAATGTTTAGCCGAAAATATCAGCGTAGTGTCTCAGAGATTCGTCACCTAATGGGACATGAGCTGCGTCTGCGGTCACTGAGACCCGCAGGTCCTCCCGGTGCTCGGCGAGCGACAGCCTTGCCCCCAGTGATTCCCGTTCTGTCCCCAGGTGTCTTGCTGTCCTTGTCCTCGGTGGAGCCCGGTGCCTTTCAGGTTCTCCCCCAGTAAACCCCTGTTTTGGGCGGTCGCCTGTTATTCTGGGCTTCTCTGCTGGGGCGACCTGCGGCTGTGACGGTGTCAGTCCGGCGCAGGCGGGAAGAGGGGGGCGGAACGGGGAAGGTGAAGTGACAGACACGGACCTCGCGGTGCCACTGAGGTGGTGTCATTTGTCTTTCAATCTTAACGCTGTGATTGTTTTCCCTCCCTACTATTATTTTCTGTAATCGGGGCTACATGAGCGCTCGGAGCTGACCTTCCTTCTCAGTGGCCGCGGGAGCCCCGCTCGCATCGCTCGCCGGCCACCAGAGGCTCGGGGTTTTTCCGTCTCCCCATCCCCGAGCCCAGCCCGGAGCGCTCCCGCCGGTGCTCCCTCTCCTCGCGTGACCTTCCCAACATGGCGGCGCGGCCGCCCCTGCTCCCTCCGCCCGCCGCCGCCGCGAGGGGCCTCCCCGGCGAGGGGGCGGTGGCGGCTGTCAGCCGGGCGGGGCGGGACCCGGCCGGCAGCGGGGGCGGGGCCGGG